>NW_017215371.1:0-13956 GCF_001704415.2 Capra hircus
CAATCTCAGGGATAACTGCCCCTAAGAAAGGAACTGCTGCTGCTGCTGCTGTTAAGTTGCTTCAGTCGTGTTCGACTCTGTGCGACGCCATAGACGGTAGCCCACTAGGCTCCCCCGTCCCTGGGATTCTCCAGGCAAGAACAGTAAGTGGGTTGCCATTGCCTTCTCCAATGCATGAAAGTGAAAATGAAAGTGCAGTCGCTCAGTCGTGTCCGACCCTCAGCGACCCCACGGACTGCAGCCTACCAGGCTTCTCCGTCCATAGGATTTTCTGAAAGGAACTGCAAGAAGCGCTTTTCCAGGAGGCTGGGAAAGGGAGTTCGCAGGATGTGGGGAAAGAGAGCCTCCTTCGGGAAGAATAGGCGGCCACTTGTTTTGTGTTGCAAACCTCTATTTGGAAGGAACAGGTTAGCTTATACAAAGGGAGACCTCCAGATCTGCTCAGAGGACCGAAGTTGCAGAGGCAGGTCGGTGTATTTTCCCTTCACTTTGCGATCCTTGCAAAGACATTCCTTGCTGATAGATGATTCAGCAAGGGCCTTTGAGACTGTTGTTTTCTTTCCTAGGTTCAAAGATTCCTTCAGTTCCTAATATAGATATCCTAGAAATTATCTGACATCCGTGAAAATCTGATATGTCCTGGTCAAATGCTGTCAGTTATAATTCCAGTTATCATATTAAAGCATTTCAAGTCGCAGCAGTGACCAGATTACATTGTCAATTTCTATTTAATCAGGTTTTAACCATGTCCTCTATGGTTTCACACTGATGCCTTTGCAGAAATACTGCTACTTCAAGATATATGGAATATACTTTTTTTAAGCTTACTGATAATTTGTTTGTTTGTTTGTTTGTCTTCTGGTAAGCTGGTACCAGATGGAATTTAGTCTCCTCTCTAGGTTAAGAGCACAAAGTTTTCTTAGAATGCAATTTTTGATAACAGACTATGAGTTTCTTTACCTTTCATTGATTTATAATTGTTTTCATCATCTGTTTTTTTACTTCGGTAAAGTAAATAAGCCTTATTTAAGATTTTGGTACATGTAGGATGGACTAAGCTTTCCCCACTCTTGCAAGTTCCCTTAACCCTTCAGATTCTTCTTGTGGGACCAAGATCTCACTTTCCTCCAGAGGGACAATCCAAGCTTTTTATTAGTTGATCTGCCCCTGACATCAGAGTCAATTTGAGCATGAGTTGGCCTATAATTTAGGCATGAAACTATGACTACATAAAGAAAAGGTGACTTTATGATTCAGGGATGGCCATGATATGCCTTGCACTTCAGAGAAAATGGGTTAAAATGATTTTTTTTTTTTCTTCAAAACTGCACAGCCAGTTCTTTCAGCATATGCAATTGAAAACACCTAGTCATTAGGTCAGTTTTCATTCCAATCCCAAAGAAAGGCAATGACAAAGAATATTCAAGCTGCTGCACAATTGCACTCATCTCACACACTAGTAAAGTAATGCTCAAAATTCTCCAAGTTCACATGAACTGTGAACTTCCAAATGTTCAAGAGGGATTTAAAAAAATGCAGAGAAACCAGAGATCAAACTGCCAACATCCACTGGATCATTGAAAAAGCAAGAGAGTTCCAGAAAAAAAGACATCTATTTCTGCTTTATTGACTATGCCAAAGCCTTTGACTGTGTGGATCACAATAAACTGGGAAAAATTCTGAAAGAGATGGGAATACCAGACCACCTGACCTGTCTCTTGAGAAACCTGTATGCAGGTCAGGAAGAAACAGTTCGAACTGGACATGGAACAACAGACTGGTTCTAAATAGGAAAAGGAATATGTCAAGGCTGTATATTGTCACCCTGCTTATTTAACTTATATGCAGAGTACATCATGAGAAACACTGGGCTGGAGGAAGCACACGCTGGAATCCAGATTGCTGGAGAAATATCAAGAATCTCAGATATGCAGACGACACCACCCTTATGGCAGAAAGTGTATAAGAACTAAAGAGTCTCCTGATGAAAGTGGAAAGAGGAGAGTGAAAAAGTTAGCTTAAAAGCTCAGCATTCAGAAACTAAAATCATTGCATCCAGTCTCATCACTTCATGGCAAATAGATGGGAAAACATTGGAAACAAGCAGCAGACTATTTTGGGGGGCTTGGAAATCACTGCAGGTGATGGCTGCCTCCATGAACTTAAAACATATTTATGACTTGGAAGAAAAGTGATGACCAAATCTAGACAGCATATTAAAAAGCCGAGACGTTGCTTTGCCAACAAAGATCCATCCAGTCAAGGCTATGGTTTTTCCATATGTCATGGATGGATATGAAAGATGTACTATAAAGAAAGTGACAGCTGAAAATTGGATGCTTTTGAACTGTGGTGTTGGAGAAGATGCTTGTAGGTCGCTTAGACTACAAGGAGACGCAACCACTCCATCCTAAAGGAAATCAGGTCTGAATATACATTGGAAGGACTAATACTGAACCTGAAACTCCAATACTGTGGCCATTTGATGTGAAGAGCTGACTCACTTGGAAGTTGCCTTGATTTGCCTGTGAGTGTGGGAGCCCTCCCTGGGCAAAGGGCCTCAGGGGTCATTGCCACTGAATCACGACCTCCAAGCAAGCGCATTCCAGCTGTGTGACATTCAGGAAGCAGGAGACTGGGAAAACTATCTTCCTTAGAGGAAGGAAAGTCATCCACAGAGAGTGTGTTTTCAGGCCTCTCTTTGCAGCAAGTGTTTTGCTTCTCAGACATCAGAGCTGCAGGCTTGCTCTGAGGGCCTCAATTGCAGAGTCAGGGCTGTGTGTCTCACTGCACTTTCCAAGCATTGCAGACACATTCCTAGGTTGGAGCAGTGCTTCCCATGAGAAAGAAGCCTCGGGAGTGTGTCTGAGCGGGCTGAGTGCCATGCTAGGGTCACCTAGTCGAGGGCACCTTGCACATCCAATGGGCCCCAGGCGAGTAGCTATGGACTGACCCTTCGGTTGAGATATCCCAAAGCAGGGAACAAAGCTAGCTCTGTCAGAAGGAGGAAAACAGCAATGGGATGGATTTTCAAGCAGTTGCTAAGTCACACCACGTTAGGGCTCCCCGGGAAAGAAATGCAAATTTTGGCCTCTAGGCCCAGTATCCAGATGTGTGCACAGGATATTTTCCCCACAGGATCCAAGAATGTTCCAGACAGACCTAAGCTCACTAGCTCTCTCCTGCAGAGGAAATGAAATATTGTTGCTGAGCCACGAAAAGATGCTGGGATTCTTGGCTTATGGAGGAGAAGAATTCAATCCAGGGCCCAAGACGAGGCTTGATTGCTCAGAGCTTTTGTGCAATAGAGTTTTATTAAAGTATAAAGGAGATAGAGAAAGCTTCTGACAGAGACATCACAAGGGGCAGAAAGCGTACCCCCTTGCTAGTGTTGGTAATGGAGTTATATACTCTCCAATAAGTTATGACAACGAACAAAAGAATGTCTGGAGGTTGTAAAAGACTCACTAGACCTACTCCCATAATTGACATTTTAAGATAACAGGATTAGCCAGAAGGTTTTTTCCAGAGACGGTCCTCAAGAAGGATGCATGATTGTTATATAATCCTAAGGAATGTAGAGGGGAAAACAGTTTGTCCTTTCTTCCTCCTTGAGAATTCTAGACCCCTCTCTCCTTGGGGACCCTTGAACTTCTTAGAAACCTGCCTTGGCAATGACTCTCTCAGAAACATGATTGAACAGCCGTTTGGAGCTTCCTTTGACTTTCCCTGGGAGGGAGGGAGCCCTCCCTGAGCACAGGGCCTCAGGGGCCATGGCCAATGAAAAATAATCTCCCAGCAAGTGCTTTTCAGCCCTGTGTAGGCTCTCAGCCCACAGGAGTCTGAGAAAACTCTCTTCCTTGGAGGAAGGAAAGGCAGCCCAAGAGTGTGTTTTCAGGCCTGTATCTTGCAGCAAGTGTTTGGCTTGTTAGACAGAAGACCTGCAGGCCTGTTCCAACAGACTCAATGCCAGAATCAGGGTCTTGTGTCTCCCTGCAGTTTCCTGGCCTTGCAAACACATTCCTAGGTGAGAGCAGTCCTGCCCATGGGGAAGCAGGCTGCGGGAGTGTGTCTGAGGGGGCCAGGTGTCATGCTGGGGTCACCTGGTCGAGGGCACCTTGCACCTCCAATGGACCCCAGGCAAGGAGTTGCAGGCCACCACCTTGCTTCTGAAATCCCAAAATGGGGAGCAAAGCTCGCTCTGTCAGAGGGAAGAAAACAGCAACAGGATGGATTTTCAACCAGTTGCTAGGCTGTACTGCGTTAGGGCTCCAAGGAAGGAAAATGCGAATTTTAGCCCCTACGACTGGTATCCAGGTGGGCTCCCAGGATGATTTCCCCGCAGGATCCAAGAACGTTCCAGACAGACCTGGGCTCACTAGCTCCCTCCTGCAGAGGAAACATGATAGAACAGCTGTTTAGAGGTTGCTTTGACTTCCCCGGGAGGGTAGGATCCCTCCCTGTGTGCAGGGCCTCAGGGGCCATTGCCGCTGAGAAATGCCTCTAAGCCAGACCTTTCCAGCCTTGTATGACTCAGCACGGAGGAGACTGGAAAAGCTCTCTTCCTTGGAGGAAGGAAAGGCAGCCCCAGAGAGTGTGTTTTCACACCTGTATCTTGCAGCAAGTGTTTGGCGTCTCAGACGTCAGACCTCCAGGCCTGCTCCAATGGCCTCAGTTCCAGAGTCAGGGCCGTGTGTCTCCCTGCATTTTCTGAGCCTTGGGAACACATTCCTAGGTCAGAACAGTCCTGCCCATGGGGAAGGAGGCTGCGGAGTGTGTCTGAGGGGGTCGGGTGCCATGCTGGGGTCCAATAGACCCGGTACCTCCAATCGACCCCAGGACAACAGCGGTGGGGCTCGCCCTGGCTTCCGAAATGCCAAAGCGAGAAGCAAAGCTAGCTCTATCAGAAGGAAGAAAAGAGCAATCGGATGGATGTTCAGGCTGTTGCTGGTCCGCACCACTTCAGGGTCCCCCCCGAGAGGAACAGGCACCCTGTGGCCCTAGGTCCGATATGCAGGTTAACACACAGGGTGTGTCCCCATAGGAGCCAAGAATTTTCCTGACAGACCTAGGCTCACTAGAGCTCTCCCACAGGGCAAAAGGGGTAGAACAGACTGTGGATGTGACTCTGCCTTTCACAGCGAGCATGGGGCCCTCCCTACGGCCCCGGGCTCCAGGGAAAATTGTCCCTGAAAAATGACCTCCAAGAAGCGCTTTTCCAGCAGGCTGGGATGCAGAGTTCACAGGATGCGGGGAAAGTGATCGTCCTTCAGGGAAGAAGAGGCAGCCACCCAGTGTGTGTTTGCAAGCCTGTATTTGGAAGAAACTGGTTAGCCTCTTCAAGGGGAGACCTCCAGGTCTGCTCAGAGGACCGAAATTCCAGAGGCAGCACCATGCATCTCCCCTGTCCTTTCTGAGCCTTGGAAAGACATTCCTAGCTTATAGCGGTATTGCTCATGAAGAAGCAGGATGCAGGAATGTGTCAGACATGACTGGGTGCCTTCCTGGGTTCAGCTCCGTGAGGGGCCTTTCCACTCAAATTAGGTCCCATGCCTCCTTGGGGAGGAAGTGGGGCCCGCTTGCCTCCAAATTGCCAAAGGCTGGAACAAAGCTAGTTCTATCAGAGGTAAGAAAAGAGCAATTGGATGGATGTGGAAGCTGTTGCTGGGCCGCACTGCTTCAGGCCCCCCACCCCTCTGCCCCGAGAGAAACAGGCGCCCTGTGGCCCCTAGGTCCTGGATGCAGTTTCACACATAGAATGTGTCCCCATAGGAGCCAAGAATTTTCCTGACAGACCTAGGCTCACTAGAGCTCTCCTACAGAGCAAAGGGGATGGGACA
The DNA here is from genome assembly GCF_001704415.2 of Capra hircus. Taxonomy (NCBI): domain Eukaryota; kingdom Metazoa; phylum Chordata; class Mammalia; order Artiodactyla; family Bovidae; genus Capra; species Capra hircus. The sequence goes on from NW_017215371.1 coordinate 5,841, forward strand.
GATGTGTGGCTGTGGCTCTGCCTTTCCCTGGGAGTGTGGAGCCGCTCCCTATGGCCCCGGGCTCCAGGGGAAATTGCCCCTGAATAATGACCTCCAAGAAGCGCTTTTCCAACTGGCTGAGACGTGGAGTTCTCAGGATGCAGGGAAAGCGAGTGTCCTTCGGGGAAGCAAAGGCAGTCACCTGTTATCATTACTTACTAGAAAGTAGGTACCTTCTCCGGTTGGGCAGAGGCCTTCCCTACCTGATCTGAAAAAGAAAACGAAGTAGCTCGCTGATTTGAGAAATAATTCCCAGACTTGGGTTTCCAACCAGTATAGAATCCGACAATGGCCCTGTCTTTGCAGCCGCGTTAATTAACAGGTATGTGAAGCTCTAAATATCAGTGGAAATTACATACAGCATATAGGCCCCAGTGTTCTGGAATGGTGGAAAGAAACAACCAAACTCTTGAAGAGACACTTTCAAAATGGATCATAGAGACTGACTGTACATGGATGGGCTTGCTTCCGGCAGACTTACTCATATTACGGGTAACTGCACGTTCCCATAGTTGTTGTCCTTATGAAATTTTCTATGGAGACCCCCCTCCCACAGTGAGGCAGGTGTTAGCAGATTTGCCACAAGTAAGGGGGTGGGATTTCACAGCAGATGGAACAATTAGGTAAGGTAATAAATCAGGTAACTAAGTTTGTATAAAAAAGAATATCATTCCCCCTTGAGGAAGAGATTCATGAATTTGTGCTCAGTGATCAGGTGTGGCTCAATGACTGGAAACACAATTCCTTGGCCTGACATCGGAAAGGTCCTTATACTGTTGTTTTAGCCACAATTCTGAAAGAGATGGAATACCAGACCACCTAACCTGCCTCTTGAGAAATCTGGATGAAGGTCAGGAAGCAACAGTTAGAGCTAGGACATGGAACAACAGACTGGTTCCAAAAAGGAAAAGGAGTATGCAAAGGCTGTATATTGTCACCCTGTTTATTTAACTTATATGCAGAGTACATCATGAAAAATGCTGGGATGGAAGATACATGAGCTGGAATCAAGATTGCCGGTAGAAATATCAATAAACTTAGATATGCAGATGACACCACCATTATGGCTGAATGTGAAGAGGAACGGGTATGTCGGGGAACTTCTTGAGCTGCAGCAAGGGTGTGAAGGACCCTTTGGAAGTTCCAGAGGTTAGGTGTGGTTAGTCTCGAGATGCCTCAGCGGAAATGGGCCTCATGTCGCCTGGAATGGAGAGGCTCCTGGATATTCCCGAGTTTCAGCAGGTGCTCTCGAGTTACGATGGGGACTTCAGGGACCCGCTCTGGCGGCCGCAGGAAACGCCAGTCATCATGCGTGTTGCTAGGGGGCCTCTCGTGATTCCTCTCCCGTCGATGCCGGGGCCTAAGACCTTGTGTGGAGTCGGGGCCGGAAGCTCAGGATTCCTCTCCAGTGCTGACATGGATTTTGTGGTACTTCTCGAGTCTCCACAAGGGAGTCAGGCCTCGTCTCGAGTGGGGGCATGAGCGTGCCATTTCCTCCCATGCTGTAGCAGCAGTGTCACGCTTCCCCATGCCTGGACCAAGGGATCTGTGGCTTTCCCTCGAGTCTTTCCCACTAGGCTTTCCCACAGGGCTGTCCCACGTGTGACGGTGGTGTGAGTCGATCCTCGGCATGAAGGCCAAGGCAATGCAGGGAAAACAGGTTCCTGTGGAATGGACTGAGACATCTGGGTGAGTCTCGGAATGGTGGCACGACCCTGCAGTTCCTCTCCCCTTACCTTTGGAGAGCGCCTCCTCTTGAGATGCGATGGGAATGCCGGGAATTCTTTCCCGAACCAATCAGGGAAAGGATCGCTCATCTCGAGCTACGAGCCGGAAACGGAGCTCCTCTGGATGTGGCCGGAACACTCGTGCTTCCTCTTGAGTGGAGACGGGTATGTCGGGGAACTTCTCGAGTTGCAGCATGACTGTGAAAGACTCTTTGGAAGTTCCAGAGGTCACGTGTGATTAGCCTCGAGACACCTCAGGGGAAACGGGCCTCATCTCGCCTGGAGGAGAGAACCGCCTGGATTTTACCGAGTTGCGGCAGGTGCTCTCGACTTACGACGGGGACCTCAGGGACCCGCTCTGGTGACCACAGGAAAGGCCAGTCCCCATGCGAGTTGCTAGAGGGCCTTTCGCTATTCCACTCCCGTCGATGCCAGGGCCTAAGACCTTGTGTGGAGTCGGGGCCGGAATCTGAGGATTCCTCTCCAAGGCTGGCATGCATGTTGGGGTACTTCTGGAGTCTCCCAAGGGGAGTCAGTCCTCGTCTCGAGTGGGGGCATGCCACGTGCGCTTTCCTCCCGTGCTGTAGCAGCAGTGTCACGCTTCCCTTCGCGTGGATCAAGGGACCTGTGGCTTTCCCTCAAGGCTTTCCCACGAGACTTTCCCACAGGGCCCTCCCACGTGCCACCGTGGTGTGAGTCGATCCTTGGCGTGAAAGTCGAAGCAGTGCAGGGAAAACAGGATCCTCTGGAATGGACTGAGATATCTGGGGGACTCTTGGAATGGTGGCACGACCCATGAGTTCTTCTCGCCTTTCCTGTGCAGTGGGCCTCCTCTTGAGAAGCTTCGGAAACGTCGGGAATTCTATCCCGAGGAAGCAGGGAAGGATCCCTCATCTTTAGCTTGGAGGCGGAAACGGAGCTCCTCTGGATGTGGCCGGGACCATCGTGCTTCCTCTGGAGTGGAGACGGGTGTGTCGGGGAACTTCTTGAGTTGCAGCTAAGGTGTGAAGGAACCTTTGGAAGTTCCAGAGGTTAGGTGTGATTAGCCTCGAGACGCCTCAGCGGAAATGGGCCTCATCTCGCCTGGAGGGGAGAACCTCCTGGATTTTCTCGAGTGTGGCAGGTGCTCTAGAATTACGACGGGGACCTCAGGGACCCTCTCCGGTGTCCTGACGAAAGGCCAGTCCCCATGCGAGTTGTTCGATGGCCTCTCGGGATTCCTTTCCCGTTGATGCCGGGGTCTGAGACCTTGTACGGAGTCGGTGCCGGAACCTGAGGATTCCTCTCCAGTGCTGACATGGATCTTGGGTACTACTGGAGTCTCCCGAGGGGAGTCAGTCCTCGTCTCGAGTGGGGGCATGCCACGAGCGCTTTCCTCCCGAGCTGTAGCAGCAGTGTCACGCTTTCCTTCGCGTGAATCAAGGGATCTGTGGCTTTCCCTCAAGGCTTTCCACGAGGCTTTCCCACAGGGCTGTCCCACGTACCACCGTGGTGTGAGTTGATCCTCGGCTTGAAAGACGAGGCAGTGCAGGGAAAACAGGATTTCCTGGAATTGACTGAGACATCTGGGGGACTCTGGGAATGGTGGCATGACAGGGAGTTCCTCTCCCCTTTCCTGTGGAGAGCGGACTCCCGAGAATTCTTTTCGCGATCACGCTGGGAAAGGATCCCTCCTCTCCAGCTATGAGACGGAAACGGGGTTCCTCTGGATGTGGGCGGGACTCTCGTGCCTCCTCTCGAGTGGAGACGGGTATGTCGGGGAACTTCTTGAGTTGCGGCAAGGGTGTGAAAGACCCTTTGGAATTCCAGAGGTTAGGTGTGATTAGCCTCCGAGACGCCCCAGCGGAAATGGGCCCATCTCTCCTGGAAGGACAACCACCTGGATTTCTCAAGTTGCGGCAGGTGCTCTCGACCTTTGGATGGGGACCTCAGGGAACCGCTCTGGTGGCCTGAGAAATGCCAGTCCCCATGCGAGTTGCACGGTGGCCTCTCAGGATTCCTCTCCCGTCGATGCCGGGGCCTAAGACCTTGTTTGGAGTCGGTGCCAGAACCAGAGGATTCCGCTCCAGTGCTGACATGGATCTTGGGGTACTTCTGGAGTCTCCCCAGGGGAGTCAGTCCTCGTCTCGAGTGGGGCATGCACGTGTGCTTTCCTCCCGAGCTGTAGCAGCAGTGTCACGCTTCCCTTCGCCTGGATCAAGGGATCTGTAGCTTTCCCTCGAGGCTTTCCCAGGAGACTTTCCCACGAGGCTTTCCCACAGGGCTGTCCCACGTGCCACCGTGGTGAAAGTCGACCCTGGGCTTGAAAGTCGAGGCAGTGCAGGGAAAAGAGGTTTCCCTGGAATGGACTGAGACATCTGGGGGACTCTGAGAATGGTGTCACGACCCTGGACTTCCTCTCGCCTTTCCTGTGGAGAGCACCTCCTCTTGAGATGCAACGGGAACACCGGAAATTCTTTCCCCAACCACGCAGGGAAAGGATCCCTCCTCTCGAACTAGGAGGCGGAAACGGGGCTCCTCTGGATGTGGGCGGGACTCTCGTACTTCCTCTCGAGTGTCGACGGGTATGTCGGGGAACTTCTTGAGTTGCAGCAAGGGTGTGAAGGACCCTTTGGCAGTTCTAGAGGTTAGGTGTGATTAGCCCCGAGATGCCTCAATGGAAATGGGCCTCATCTCGCCTGGAGGGGAGAAACTCCTGGATATTCTCGAGTTGCGGTAGGTGCTCTCGACTTACGATGGGGACCTCAGGGACCCGCTCTGGTGGCCTCAGGAAATTCCAGTCCCCATGCGAGTTGCTCGGGGACCTCTCCGGATTCCTCTCCCGTCGATGCCGGGGCCTCAGACCTTACGTAGAGTCGGTGCCGAAACCTGAGGATTCCTCTCCAGTGCTGACATGGATCTTGGTGTACTGCTGGAGTCTCCCCAGGGGAGTCAGTCCTCGTCTCGGTTGAGTGCATGCACGTGCCGCTTTCCTCCCCAGCTGTAGCAGCAGTGTCGCGCTTCCCTTCGCGTGGATCAAGGTATCTGTGGCTTTCCCTCGAGGCTCTCCCACGAGGCTTTCCGACGAGGCTTTGCCACAGGGCTGTCCCACGTGCCACAGTGGTGTGAGTCGATCCTCGGCTTGAAAGTCGAGTCAGTGCAGGGAAACAGGTTTCCCTGGAATGGACTGAGACATCTGGGGGACTCGGAGAATGGTGGCATGTCCCTGGAGTTCCTCTCGCCTTTCCTGTGGAGAACGCCTCCTCTTGAGATGCGACGGGAACGCCGGGAATTCTTTCCCGACCTCGCAGGGAAAGGATCCCTCCTCTCGAGCTATGAGGCGGAAACGGGGCTCCTCTGGATGCGGGCGGAACTATCGTGCTTCCACTTGAGTGGAGACGGGTATGTCGGGGGAACTTCTTGATTTGCTGCAAGGGTTGAAGGACCCTTTGGAAGTTCCAGAGTTTAAGTGTGCTTAGCCTTGAGATGTGTCAGCGGAAATAGGCTTCATTTTGCCTGGAGGGGAGGAAGCGCACATGCATGCCCCCACTCGAGACGAGCACTGACTCCCTGGGGAGACTCCAGAAGTCCCCCAGAATCCATGTCAGCACTGGAGAGGCATCCTCAGGTTCCGGCACCGACTCCACACAAGATCTTAGGCCCTGGCATCGACGGGAGGGGAAGGCCGAGAGGCCCCCGACAACTCCCATGGGACTGCCTTTCCTGAAGCCACCAGAGCGGGTCCCTGAGGTCCCCGTCGTAAGTCAAGAGCACCTGCCGCAACTCGAGGAAGTACAGGAGGTTCTCCCCTCCAGGCGAGATGAGGCCCATTTCCGCTGAGGCGTCTTGAGGCTAATCACATCTAAGATCTGGAACTTCCAAAGGGTCCCTCACAGCCTTCCTGCAACTCCTGAAGTTGCCCGACATACCCGTCTCCATTCGAGAGGAAGCCGAGAGTCCTGCCCACAACCAGAGGAGCCCCATTTCCGGCTCCTAGCTCGAGAGGAGGAATCCTTTCCCTGAGTGGGGGGAAATAATTCCCGGCGTTCCTGTCGCTACTCAAGAGGAGGCGCTCTCGACAGGAAAGTCGAGAGGAACCCCCAGTCGTGCCACCATTCCCAGAGTCCCCCAGAAATCTCAGTCCATTCCAGGAAACCTGTTTTCCCTGCACTGCCTCTACTTTCAAGCCGAGGATCGACTCACACCACGGTGGTACGTGGGACAGCCCTGTGGGAAAGCCTCGAGGAAAGCCACAGATCCCTTGATCCACGGGAAGGGCAGCGCTACACTGCAGCTACTGCTCGGGAGGAAAGCGCACGTGCATGCCCCCACTCGAGACGAGGACTGACTCTCCTGGGGAGACTCCAAAAGTAACCCAAGATCCATGTCAGCACTCGAGAGGAATCCTCAGGTTCCGGCACCGAGTCTAAACAAGATCTTAGTCCCCGGCTTCGACGGGAGAGGAATCCTGAGCGGCCCCGAGCAACTCGCATGGGGACTGGGATTTCCTGAGGCCACAAGAGCGGGTCCCTGATGTCCCCGTCGTAAGTCGAGAGCACCTGCCGAAACTCCAGAAAATCCAGGAGGTTCTCCCCTCCAGGCGAGATCAGGCCCATTTTCGCTGAGGCCTCTCGAGGCTAATCACAACTAACCTCTGGAACTTCCAAAGGGTCCTTCACACCCTTGCTGCAATTCAAGAAGTTCCCCGACATACCGTCTTCACTCGAGAGGAAGTACAGGAGTCCGCCCACATCCAGAGGAGCCCCGTTTCCGCCTCCTAGCTCGAGAGGAGGGATCCTTTCCCTGCGTGCTCGGGAAAGAATTCCCGGCGTTCCCGTCGCATCTCAAGAGCAGGCGCTCTCCACAGGATAGGCGAGAGGAACTCCAAGTTCGTGCCACCATTCCAGAGTCCCCCAGATGTCTCAGTCCATTCCAGGGAAACCTGTTTTCCCTGCACTGCCTCGACTTTCAAGCCGAGGATCGACTCACACCACTGTGGCACGTGGGACAGCCATGTAGGAAAGCCTCGTGGAAAAGCCTCATGGGAATGCCTCGAAGGAAAGCCCCTGATCCTTGATCCACGCGAAGGGAAGCGTGACACTGCTGCTACAGCTCGGGAGGAAAACGCACGTGCATGCCCCTCTCGAGACGTGGACTGACTCCCCTGGGGAGACTCCAGTAGTACCCCAAGATCCATTTCAGCACTGGAGAGGAATGCTCAGGTTCCAGCACCGACTCCACACAAGATCTTCGGCCCCGGCATCGACGGGAGAGGAATCCCGAGAGGCCCCCGTGCAACTCGCATGGGGACTGGCCTTTCCTGAGGCCACCAGAGCGGGTCCCTGAGGTCCCGGTCGTAAGTCGAGAGCACCTGCCGCAACTCGAGAAAATCCAGGAGGTCCTCAACTCCCGGCGAGATGAGGCCCATTTCCGCTGAGGGTCTCGAGGCTAATCACACCTAACCTTTGGAACTTCGTAAGGGTCCTTCACACCCTTGCTGCAACTCAAGAAGTTCCCCGACATAACCGTCTCCACTCGAGAGGAAGCACGAGAGTCCCGCCCACATCCAGAGGAGCCCCGTTTCCGCCTCCTAGCTCGAGACGTGGGATGCTTTCCCTGCGTGGTCGGGAAGATTTCCCGGCATTTCCGTCGCATCTCAAGAGGAGGCGCTCTCACACAGAATGGCAAGAGGAACTCCAGGGTCCTGCCACCATTCCCAGAGTCCCCAGATATCTCAGTCCCATTCCAGGGAAACCTGTTTTCCCTGCACTTCCTCGACTTTCAAGCCGAGGATCGACTCACACCACAGTGGCACGTGGGACAGCCCTGTGGGAAAGCCTCGTGGGAAAGCCTCGAGGGAAAGCCACAGATCCCTTGATCCACGCGAAGGGAAGCACGACACCGCTGCTACAGCTCGGGAGGAAAGCGCACGTGCATGCCCCAACTCGAGACGAGGACTGACTCCCCTGGGGAGACTCCAGAAGTACCCCAAGATCCACGTAAGCACTGGAGAGGAATCCTCAGGTTCCGGCACCCACTCCACACAAATCTTAGCCCCTGCATCGACGGGAGGAATCCCGAAGCCCTGAGCATCTCGCATGGGACTGGCCTTTCCTGAGGCCACCAGAGCGGGTCCCTGAGGTCCCCGTCGTAAGTCGAGAGCACCTGCCGCAACTCGAGAAAATCCAGGAGGTTCTCCCTTCCAGGAGATGAGGGCCATTTCCGCTGAGGCCTTGAGGCTAATCACACCTAAACTCTGGAACTTCCAAAGGGTCCTTCACACCCTTGCTGCAACTCAAGAAATTCCCCCGCATACCCGTCTCCACTCGAGAGGAAGCACGAGAGTCCCGCCCACATCCAGAGGAGCCCAT
>NW_017215372.1:0-13955 GCF_001704415.2 Capra hircus
TCCCGCAGGGCTGTCCCACGTGCCACCGTGGTGTAAGTCGATCCTCGGCTTGAACGTCGAGGCAGTGCAGGGAAAGCAGGTTTCCCTGGAATGGACTGAGACATCTGGGGGACTGTGGGAGTGGTGGCACGACCCTGGAGTTCCTCTCGCCTTTCTGTGGAGAGCGCCTCCTCTTGAGATGCGAAAGAAACGCCGGGAATTCTTTCCCATCACGCAGGGACCGGATCCTTTCTCTCGAGCAAGAGTAGGAAACCGGGCTCCTCTGGATGTGGGCAGAACTCTCGTGCTTCCTCTCGAGTGAGACGGGTATGTCGGGGAACTTCTTGAGTTGCAGCAAGGGTGTGAAGGACCCTTTGGATGTTCCAGAGGTTAGGTGTGATTAGCCTCGAGACGCCTCAGCAGAAATGGGTCTCATGTCGACTGGAGGGGAGAACCTCCTGGATTTTCTCGATTTGCGGCAGGTGCTCTCGACTTACGACGGGGACCTCAGGGACCCGCTCTTGTGGCCACAGGAAAGGCCAGTCCCCATGCGAGTTGCTCGGGCCTCTCGGATTCCTCTAGAGACGATGCCGGGGCCTAAGACCTTTTGTGGAGTCGGTGTCGGAAACGGAGAATTCCTCTCCAGTGCTGAAATTGATCTTGGGGTACTTCTGGAGTCTCCCCAGGGGAGTCAGTCCTCGTCTCAAGAGGGGGCATGCACGTGTGCTTTCCTCCCACTCTAGCAGCAGTGTCACACTTGCCTTCACGTGAATCAAGGGATCAGGGGCTTTCCCTCGAGGCTTTCCCACGAGGCTTTCCCACGAGGCTTTTCCCACAGGGCTGTCCTACGTGCCTCCGTGGTGTGAGTCGATCCTCGGCTTGAAAGTCGAGGCAGTGCAGGGAAACAGGTTTCCCTGTAATGGATTGAGTCATATGGGGGACTCTGGGAATGGTGGAACGACCCTGGAGTTCCTCTCGCCTTTCCTGTGGAGAGCGCCTCCTCTTGAGATGCGACGGGAACGCCAGGAATTCTTTCCCGACCACGCAGGGAAAGGATCCCTCCTCTCGAGCTAGGAGGCGGAAACGGGGCTCCTCTGGATGTGGGCGGGACTCTCCTGCTTCCTCTCGAGTGGAGACCGGTATGTCGGGGAACTTCTTTAGTTCCAGAAAGTGTGTGAAGGACCCTTGGAAAGTTCCAGAGGTTAGGTGTGATTAGCCTCGATAGGTCTCAGCGGAAACGGGCCCTCATCTCGCCTGGAGGGGAGAACCTCCTGGATTTTCTCGAGTTTCAGCAGGTGCTCTCGACTTTCGACGGGGACTTCAGGGACCCGCTCTGGTGGCCTCAGGAAAGCCAGTCCCATGCGAGTTGCTAGGGGGCCTCTCGGATTCCTCTCCCTTCGATGCCGGGGCCTAAGACCTTGTGTGCAGTCGGTGCCAGAACCTGAGGATTCCTCTGCAGTGATGACATGGATCTTGGGGTACTTCTGGTGTCTCCCCAGGGGAGTCAGTCCTCGCGTCTCGAGTGGAGGCATGCACGTGCCCTTTCCACCCGAGCTGTAGCAGCAGTATCACGCTTCCCCGTAGCGTGGATCAAGGGATCTGTGTCTTTCCATCTAGGCTTTCCCACGAAGCTTTCCCAAGAGGCTTTCCCCACAGTGCTGTCCCACGTGCCACCTTGGTGTGAGTCGATCCTCGCTTGAAAGTCGAGGCAGTGCTGGGAAAACAGATTTCCCTTTAATGGACTGAGACATCAGTGGAACTCTGGCAATGGTGGCACGACCCTGGAGTTCCTCTCCCATTTCCTGTGGAGAGCGCCTCGTCTTGGGATGCGACGGGAATAACGGAAATTCTTTTCCGAACTCGCAGGGACAGGATCCCTCCTCTCGAGCTATGAGGCGCAAACGGGGCACCTCTGGATATGGCGGGACTCTAGTGCTTCCTCTCGAGTGGAGACGGGTATGTCGGGGAAATTCTTGAGGTGCAGCAAGGGTGTGAAGGACCCTTTGGAATTTCCAGTTGATAGGTGTGATTTGCCTCGAGATGCCTGAGCGGAAATGGGCCTCACCTCGCCTGGAGGGGAAAACCTCCTGGATTTTCTGGAGTTGCGGCATGTGCTCTCGAATTACGACGGGGACCTCAGGGACACGCTCTGTGGCCTCAGGAAAGGCTAGTCCCCTTGCGAGTTGCTCCGGGGCCTCTCGGATTCCTCTCCCGTCGTTGCCGGGGCCTAATACCTTGTGCGGAGTTTGGTGCCGGTACCTGAGGATTCCTCTCCAGTGATGACATGGATCTTGGGGTACTTCAGGAGTCTCCCCAAGGGAGTCAGTCCTTCGTCTCGAGTGGCGGGCATGCACGTGTGCTTTCCTCCCGAGCTGTAGCAGCAGTGTTACACTTCCTTTCCTGTGGATCAAGGGATCAGGGGCTTTCCCTCGAGGCTTTCCCACGAGGCTTTCCCACGTGGCTTTCCCACAGGGCTGTCCCACGTGCCACCGTGGTGTGCTTCGATCCTCGGCTTTAAAGTCCAGGCATTGCAGGGAAAACAGGTTTCCCTGGAATGTACTGAGACATCTGGGGGACTCTCAGATTGGTGGCACACCCTGGAGTTCCTCTCGCCTCTCCTGTGGAGAGGGCCTCCTCTTGAGATGCGACGGGAATGCCGGGAATTCTTTCCCGAGAACACAGGGAAAGGATCTCTCCTCTCGAGCTAGGAGGCGGAAACGAGGCTCCTCTAGATGGGGGCGGGAATCTCGTGCTTCCTCTCGAGTGGAGACGGGTATGTCAGGGAACTTCTTGAGTTGCAGCAAGGGTGTGAAGGACCCTTTGGAAGTTCCATAGGTTAGGTGTGATTAGCCTCGATACGCCTCTGGGAAATGGGCCTCATCTCGCCTGGAGGGGAGTACCTCCTGAATTTTTCTCGAGTTGTGGCATGCGCTCTCGACTTACGACGGGGACCTCAGGGACCCGCTCTGGTGGCCTCAGGAAAGGCCAGTCCACATGCGAGTTGCTTTGGGGCCTCTCGGGATTCCTCTCTCGTCGATGCCAGGGCCTAAGATCTTGTATGGAGTCGGTGCCGGAACCTGAGCATTCCTCTCCAGTGCAGACATGGATCCTGGGGTACTTCTGCAGTCTCCCCAGGGGAGTCAGTCCTCGTCTCGAGCGGGGCATGCACGTGCGCTTTCCTCCTGAGCTGAAGCAGCAGTGTCACGCTTCCCTATGCTTGGATCAAGGGATCTGTGGCCTTTCCCTCGAGGCTTTCCACGAGGCTTTCCCACGAGGCTTTCCCACGAGGCTTTCCCATGAGGCTTTCCCACAGGGCTGTCCCACGTGCCACCGTGGTGTGAGTCGATCCTCGGCTTGAAAGTCGAGGCAGTGAAGGGAAAACAGGTTTCCCTGGAATGGACTGAGACATCCAGGGGACTCTGGGAATGGTGGCACGACCCTGGAGTTCCTCTCACCTTTCCGGTGGAGGCGCGACTCCTCTTGAGATGTGACGGGAACACCGGGAATTCAATCCCGACCACGCAGGGAAAGGATCCCTCCTCTCGAGCTAGAAGGCGGAAACGGGGCTCCTCTGGATGTAGGCGGGACTCTCGTGCTTCCTCTCGGAGTGGAGACGGGTATGTCGGGGAACTTCTTGAGTTGCAGTAAGCGGTGTGAAGGACCCTTTGGAAGTTCCAGAGGTAAGGTGTGATTAGCCTCGAGATACCTCAGGGAAATGGGACTCAGCTCACCTGGAGGGGAGAACCTCCTGGTTTTTCTCGAGTTGCGGCAAGTGCTCTCGACTTACGACGGGCACCTCAGGGACCCGCTGTGGTGGCCTCAGGAAAGGCCAGTCCCCATGCGAGTTGCTCTGGGGCCTCTTGGGATTCCTCTCACGTCGATGCACGGGCCTAAGACCTTGTGTGGAGTCGGTGCCGGAACCTGAGGATTCCTCTCCAGTGCAGACATGGATTCTGGGGTACTTCTGGAGTCTCCCCAGGGGAGTCAGTCCTCGTCTCGAGCGGGAATGCACGTGCGCTTTCCTCCCGAGCTGTAGCAGCAGTGTCACCCTTCCCTTCGCGTGGTTCAAGAGATCTGTGGCTTTCCCTTGAGGCTTTCCCACGAGGCTTTCCCACGAGGCTTTCTCACAGGGCTGTACCACGATGCCACCGTGGTGTGAGTCGATCCTCGGCTTGAAAGTCAAGGCAGTGCAGGGAAAACAGGTTTCCCTGGAATGGACTGAGACACCTGGGCGGGACTCTGGGAATGGTGGCACGACCCTGGTGTTCCTCTCGCCTTTCCTGTGGAGAGCGTCTCCTCTTGTGATGCGCCGGGAACGCCCGGAATTCTTCCCCGAACACGCAGGAAAGGATCCCTCCTCTCGAGCTAGGAGGCAGAAACGGGGCTCCTATGGATGTTGGGCGGGACTCTCGTGCTTCCTCTCGAGTGGAGACGGGTAAGTCGGGGAACTTCTTGAGTTGCAGCAAGATTTGTGAAGGACCCTTTGGAATTTCCAGAGGTTAGGTGTGATTCGCCTCGAGACGCCTCAGCGGAAATGGGCCTCATCTCGCCTGGAGGGACGAACCTCCTGGATTTTTCTCGAGTTGCGGCAGGTGCTCTCGACTTCAGACGGGGACCTCAGGGACCGCTCTCGACGGCCTCAGGAAAGGCCAGTCCCTATGCCAGTTGCTCGCGAGCCTCTCGGGATTCCTCTCCCGTCGATGCTGGTGCCTAAGACCTTGTGGGGAGTCGGTGCCCGCACCTGAGGATTCCTCGCCAGTGCTGACACGGATCTTGGGGTACTTCTGGATTCTCCCCTGGGGAGTCAGTCCTCGTCTCGGAGTGGGGGCAGGAACGTGCGATTTCCTCCCGAGCTGTAGCAGCAGTGTCACGCTTCCCTTCGTGTGGATCAAGGGATCTGTGGCTTTTCCCTCGAGGCTTTCCCATGAGGCTTTCCCCAGGGCTGCCCCACGTGCCACTGTGGTGTGAGTCGATCCTCGGCTTGAAATTCGAGGCAGTGCAGGGAAACCAGGTTCCCTGGAATGGACTGAGACATCTGGGGGACTCTGGCAATGGTGGCACGAACCTGGAGTTCCTCTCGCTTTTCCCCTGGAGAGCGCCACCTCTTGAGATGCGACGGGGAACGCCACGAATTCTTTCCCCACCAACGCAGGAAAGGATCAAACCTCTCCAGCTAGGAGGCGGAAATGTGGCCTCTCTTGATGTGGGCGGACTTTCCTGCTTCCTCTCGAGTGGAGACGGGCATGTCGGGGAACTTCTTGAGTTGCAGTAAGGTGTGAAGGACCTTTGGAAGTTCCAGAGGTTAGGTGTGAATGGCCTCGAGAAGCCTCTGCGGAAATGGGCCGCATCTCGCCTGGAGGGGAGAACCTCCTGGATTTTCTCGAGTTGCGGCCAGGTGCTCTCGACTTACGATGGGGACCTCAGGGACGCGCTCTGGTGGCCTCAGGAAAAGCCAGTCCCCATTCGAGTTGCTCGGGGGCCTCTCGGGATTCCGTCTCCCATCGATGTCAGGGCCTCAGACCTTGTGTGGAGTCCGGTGCCGGTACCTGAGGATTCCTCTCCAGTGCTGACATGGATCTTGGGGTACTTCTGGGAGTCTCCCCAGGGGAGTCAGTCCTCGTCTCAAGTGGGGGCATGCATGTGCGCTTTCCCTCCCTGAGCTGAAGCAGCCAGTGTCACGCTTCCCTATGCTTGGATCAAGGGAACTGTGGCTTTCCCTGGAGGCTTTCATACGAGGCTTTCCCACGAGGCTTTCCCACAGGGCTGTCCCTCGTGCCACCGTGGTGTGAGTTGATCCTCGGCCTTGAAAGTCAAAACAGATGCAGGAAAACAGGTTTCCCTGGAATGAACTGAGACATCTGGGGGACTCTGCGAATGGTGGCACGACCCTGGAGTTCCTCTCGCCTTTCCTGTGGAGAGTGCCTTCTCTTGAGAAGCGACGGGAAATGCCGGGAATTCTTTCCCGAGCACGCAGGGAAAGGATCTCTCTTCTCGAGCTAGGAGGTGGAAACGGGCTCTTCTGGATATGGTCTGGACTCTCGTGCTTCCTCTCGAGTGGAGACGGGTATGTCGGGGTACTTCTTGAGATGCAGCAAGGGTGTGGAGGACCCTTCGGAAGTTCCAGTGTACAGGTGTGATTAGCCTCAGGACGCCTCAGCGGAAATGGGCCTGATCTCGCCTGGAGGGTAGAACCTCCTGGAGTTGATCGAGTTGTGGCAGGTGCTCTCGACTTATGACCGGGACCACAGGGACCCGCTCTGGTGGCTTCAGGAAAGGCCATTTCCTTGCGAGTTTACACGGGGGCCTGTCAGGATTCCTCTCCCGTCGATGCCGGGGCCTAAGACGTTGTGTGGAGTCAGTGCCGGAACCTGAGGATTCCTCTCCAGTGCTGACATGGACCTTGGGGTAATTCTGGAGTCTCCCCAGGGGAGTCAGTCCTCGACTCGAGTGGGGGCATGCACGTGCGCTTTCCTCCCGAACTGTAGCAGCAGGGTCGATACTTCCCTTCGCGTGGATCAAGGGATCAGGGGCTTTCCGACGAGGCTTTCACACAGGGCTTTCCCACGTGCCACCGTGGTTTGAGTCAATCCTCGGCTTGAAAGTCGAGGCAGTGCAGGGAAAACAGTTTTCCCTGGAATGGACTGAGACATCTGGATTGTCTCTGGGAATGGTGGCACGACCCTGGAGTTCCTCTCACCTTTCCTGTGGAGAGCGCCTCCTCTTGAGATGCGACGGGAACGCCGGGAATTCTTTCAGGACCACGCAGGGAAAGAATCCCTCATCTCAGGCTAGGAGGCGGAAACGGGGCTCCTCTGGATGTGGCCGGGACTCTCGTGCTTCCTCTCAAGTGGAGACGGGTATGTCAGGGAACTTCTTGAGTTGCAGCAAGGGTGTGAAGAACCCTTTGGAAGTTCCAGAGGTTAGGTGTGATTTAGCCTCGAGGCGCCTCTGCGGAAATGGGCCTCATCTCGCTTGGAGGGGAGAACCTCCTGGATTTTGTCGAGTTGCGGCAGGTGCTCTCGACTTACGACGGGGACTTCAGGGACCCGCTCTGTGTGACCTCAGGAAAGGCAAGTCCCCGTGCAAGTTGCTCGGGGGCCTCTCGGGATTCCTCTCCCGTCGATGCTGGGGCCTAAGGACCTTGTGTGGAGTCAGTGCCGGAACCTGAGAATTCCTCTCCAGTGCTGACATGGATCTTGGGGTATTTCTCGAGTCTCCCCAGGGGAGTCAGTCCTCGTCTCGAGTGGGGGCATGCACATGCGCTTTCCTCCTGAGCTGTAACAGCAGTGTCGTGCTTCCCTTCGCGTGGATCAAGGGATCTGTGGCTTTTCCTCGAGGCTTTCACACGAGGCTTTCCCTCGAGGCTTTCCCACGAGGCTTTCCCACGAGGCTTTCCCACAGGGCTGTCCCACGTGCCACCGTGGTGTGAGTCGATACTCGGCTTGAAAGTCGAGGCAGTACAGGGTAAACAGGTTTCCCTGGAATGGACTGAGGCATCTGGGGGACTCTGGGAATGGTAGCACGACCCTGGAGTTCCTCTCGCCTTTCCTGTGGAGAGCGCCTCCTCTTGAGATGCGACGGAAATGCCGGGAATTCTTTCCCGACCACGCAGGGAAAGGATACCTCCTCTCGAGGTAGGAGGCGGAAACGGGGCTCCTCTGGATGTGGGCGGGACTCTCGTGCTTCGTCTCAAGTGGAGACGGGTATGTCGGGGAACTTCTTGAGTTGCAGCAATGGTGTGAATTTCCATTTGGAAGTTCCAGATATTAGAAGTGATTAGACTCCAGACGCCTCAGCGGAAATGGGCCTCATCTCGCCTGGATGGGAGAACCTCCTGGATTTTCTCGAGTTGTGGCAGGTGCTCTCGACTTACGATGGGGACCTCAGGGACCCGTTCTGGTGGCCTCAGGAAAGGCCAGTCCCCATGTGAGTAGCTTGGGGGCCTCTCGGGATTCCTCTCCCGTTGATGCCGGAGCATAAGTTCTTGTGGGGAGTCGGTGCTGTAACCTGAGGATTCCTCTCCAGTGCTGACATAGACTCTTGGGGTACTTCTGGAGTCTCCCCAGGGCAGTCAGTCCTCTACTCGAGTGGGGGCATGCACGTGCGCTTTCCTCCCGAGCTGTAGCAGCAGTGTCACGCTTCCCTTCGCGTGGATCAACGGATCTGTGGCTTTCCCTCGACGCTTTCCCAAGAGGCTTTTCCACGAGGCTTTCCACAGGGCTGTCCCACGTGCCACCGTGGTGTGAGTCGATCCTCGGCTTGAAAGTCGACGCAGTGCAGGGAAAACAGGTTTCTCTGGAATGGACTGAGACATCTGGGGGACTCTGGGAATGGTGGCAAGACCCTGGAGTTCCTCTCGCCTTTCCGGTGGAGAGCGCCTCCTCTTGAGATGCGACGGGAACGCCGGGAATTCTTTCCGACCACGCAGGGAAAGGATCCCTCCGCTCGAGGTATGAGGCGGAAACGGGGCTGCTCTGGCATTTGGGCGGGACTCTCGTGCTTCCTCTCGAGTGGAGACGGGTATGTCGGGGAACTTCTTGAGTTGCAGCAAGGGTGTGAAGGACCCTTTGGAAGTTCGAGAGGTTAGGTGTGATTAGCCTCGAGACGCCTCAGCAGAAATGGGCCTCATCTCGCCTGGAGGGGAGAACCTCCTGGATTTTCTCGAGTTGCCGGCAGGTGCTGTCGACTTACGACTGGGACCTCAGGGACCCGACTCTGGTGGCCTCAGGAAAGGCCAGTCCCCATGCAGTTGCTCGGGGGCCTCTCGGGATTCCTCTCCCGTCGATGCCGGGCCCTGGGACCTTGTGTGGAGTCTGTGCCGGATCCTGAGGATTCCTCTCCAGTGCTGACATGGATCTTGGGTACCTCTGGAGTCTCCCAGGGGAGTCATTCCTCTTCGCGAGTGGGGATATGCACGTGGGTTTTCCTCCCGAGCTGTAGCAGCAGTGTCACGCTTCCCTTCGCGTGGATCATGGGATCTGTGGCTTTCCCTCGAGGCTTTCTCAGGAGACTTTCTCACGAGGCTTTCCCACAGGGCTGTCCCACATGCCACCGTGGTGTGAGTCGATCCTCAGCTTGAAATTCGAGGCAGTGCAGGGAAAAAGGTTTCCGTGGAATGGAATGAGACATCTCGGGGAGTGTGGGAACGGTGGCACGAACCTGGAGTTCCTCTCCCGTTTCAAGTGGAGAGCGCCTCCTCTTGAGATGCGACGGAAACGCCGGGAATACTTTCCAGACCACGCAAGGAAAGGATCCCTCCTCTAGAGCTATGAGGCGGAAACGGGGCTCCTCTGTATGTGGGCGGACTCTCGTCCTTCTTCTCGAGTGGAGTCGGGTATGACGGGGAACTTCTTGAGTTGCAGCAAGGGTGTGAAGGACCCGTGGGAAATTCCAGCGTTTAATTGTGATTAGCCTTGAGGAGCCTCATCGGAAAAGGGCCTCATCTCGCCTGGAGGGAGAACCTAATGGATTTTCTCGAGTTGCGGCAGGTGCTCTCCGACTTACGACTGGGACCTCAGGGACCCGCTCTGGTGGCCTCAGGAAAGGCCAGTCCCCATGCGAGTTGCTCGGGGGCCTCTCGGGATTCCTCTCCCGTCGATGCCGGGGCCTAAGACCTTGTGTGGAATCGGTGCCGGAACCTGAGGATTCCTCTCCAGTGCTGACATGGATCTTGGGGTACTTCTGGAGTCTCCCCAGTGGAGTCAGTCCTCCTCTCGAGTGGGGGCATGCACGTGCGCTTTCCTCTCGAGTTGTAGCAGCCACTGTCGCGCTTCCATTCGCTGATCAGGATCATAGTGGCATCCTGAGGCTTTCCCACGAGGCTTTCCCTCGAGGCTTTCCCACGAGGCTTTCCCACAGGGCTGTCCCACGTGCCACCTTGGTGTGAGTCGATCCTCAGGCTTGAAAGTCGACGCCAGTGCAGGGAAAACAGGTTTCCCTGGAATCGGACTGAGACATCTGGGGGACTCTGGGAATGGTGGCACGACCCTGGAGTTCCTCTCGCCTTTCCTGTGAGAGAGCCCTCCTCTTGAGATGCGACGGGAAACGCCGGGATTCTTTCCCGACCACGCAGGGAAATGATCCCTGCCTCTCGAGCTATGGAGGCGGAAACGGGGCTCCTCTGGATGATGGGCGGGACTCTCGTGCTTCCTCTCCGAGTAGGAGACGGGTATATGTCGGGGAACTTCTTGAGTTGCAGGCAAGGGTGTGAAGGACCCTTTGGAAAGTCAAGAGGTTAGGTGTGATTAGCCTCGAGATGCCTCAGCGGAAATGGGCCTCAATCTCGCCTGGAAGGGGAGAACCTCCTGGATTTTCTCAGAGGTTGCGGCAGGTGCTCTCGACTTACAATGGGGACCTCAGGGACCCGCTCTGGTGGCCTCAGGAAAGGCCAGTCCCCATGCGAGTTGCTACGGGGCCTCTTCGGGATTCCTCTCCCGTCAATGACGCGGGGCCTAAGATCTTGTGTGGAGTCCGTGCCGGAACCTGAGGATTCCTCTCCAGTGCTGACATGGTCTTGGGGTACTTCTGGAGTCTCCCCAGGGGAGTCAGTCCTCGTCTCGAGTGGGGGCATGCACGTGCGCTTTCCTCCCGAGCTGTAGCAGCAGTGTCACAGCTTCCCTTTGCGTGGATCAAGGGATCTGTGACTTTTCCTCGAGGCTTTCCCACGAGGCATTTCCCACGAGGCTTTCACACAGGGCTGTCCCACGTGCCACCGTGGTGTGAGTGGGATCCTCGGCTTGAAAGTCGAGGCAGTGCAGGGAAAACAGGTTTCCTTGGAATGAACTGAGAAATCTCTGGCACTCAGGGAAATGGTGTCACGACCCCGGAGATCCCTCGTGTTTCCTGTGGAGACTGCCTCCTCTTGAGATGCGACCGGAACGCCGGGAATTCTTTCCCGACAACGCAGGGAAAGGATTCCACCTCTCGATCTATGAGGCGGAAACGGGGCTTCTCTGGATGTGGGCAGGACTCTTCGTGCTTCCTCTCGAGTGGAGATGGGTATCGTCGGGGAACTTCTTGAGTTGCAGCAAGGGTGTGAAGGACCCTTTGGAAGTTCCAGAGGCCAGGTTGATTAGCCTCGAGACGCCTCCGCGGAAAATGGGCTTCATCTCGCCTGGAGGGGAGAACCTCCTGGATTTTTCTAGAGTTGCCACAGGTGCTCTCGACTTAAGACGAGGACCTCAGGGACCTGGTCTGGTGGCCTCAGGAAAGGCCAGTCCCCATGCTAGTTGCTAGGGGGCCCTTCGGGATTCCTCTCCCGTCTGATGCCGGGGCCTAAGACGTTGTGTGGAGACAGTGCCGGAACCTGAGGATTCCTCTCCAGTGCTGACATGGATCTTGGGGTACTTCTGGATTCTCCACCGGGGATTCAGTCCTCGTTCTCGACTTAGGGTCATGCACGTGCACTTTCCTCCCGAGCTGTAGCAGCAGTGTCATGCTTCCCTTCGCGTGGATGAAGAAATCTGTGGCTTTCATCGAGGTTTTTGCAGGAGGCTTTCCCACGAGGCTTTCCCACAGGGCTGTCCCACGTGCCACCGGTGGTGTGAGTCGATCCTCGGCTTGAAAGTCGAGGCAGTGCAGGGAAAACTGGTTTCCCTGGAATGGACTGAGACATCTGGGGGACTCTGTGTATGGTGGCTCGACCCTGGAGTTCCTCTCGCCTTTCCTGTGGAGAGCGCCTCTTCTTGAGATGCGATGGAAACGCCGGGAATTCTTTCCGAACACGCAGGGAAAGGATCCCTCCTCTCGAGCTAGGAGGCGGAAACGGGGCTCCTCTGGATGTCGGCGGGAGGCTCGAGCTTTCTCTCAAGTGGAGACGGTAATGTCGGGGAACTTCGTGAGTTGCAACAAGTGGGTGATGTACCCTTTGGAAGTTCCAGAGGTTAGGTGTGATTAGCCTCGAGAGGCCTCATTGGAAATGGGCCTCATCTCGCCTGGAGGGGAGAACCTTCTGGATTTTCTCGAGTTGCAGCAGTTTCTCTCCACTTACGACGGGGACCTCAGGGACATGCTCTGGTGGCCTCAGGAAAGGCCATTCCCATGCGAGTTGCTCGGGGGCCTCTCGGATTCCTCTCCTGTCGATGCCGGGTCCTAAGACCTTGTGTGGAGTCGGTGCCGGAACCTGAGGATTCCTCTCCAGTCGTGACATGGATCTTGGGGTACGTCCTGAGTCTCCCCCTGGGAGTCAGTCCTCGTCTCGAGTGGGGGCATGCACGTGCGCTTTCCTCCCAAGCTATAGCAGCAGTGTCAGGCTTCCCTTCGCGTGGATCAAGGGATCTGTGGCTTTCCCTCGAGGCTTTCCCACAAGGCTGTCCCACGTGCCACCGTGGTGAGAGTCGATCCTCGGCTTGAAAGTCGAGGCAGTGCAGGAAAAAAGGTTTCACTGAATTGGACTGAGACATCTGAGGGACTCTGGAATGGTGGCACGACCCTGGAGTTCCTCTCGCCGTTCCTGTGGAGAGCGCCTCTTCTTGAGATGCGACGGAAACGTCGGAATTCTTTCCCGAACACGAAGGGAAAGGATCCCTCCTCTCGAGCTAGGAGGGCGGAATCGGGGCTCCTCTGGATGTGGGCCGGACTCTCGTGCTTCCTTTCGAGTGGAGACGGGTATGTCGGGGAACTTCTTGAGTTGCAGCAAGGTTATGAAAGACCCTTTGGAAATTCCAGATGTTCGGTGTGATTAGCCTCGAGACGCCTCACCGGAAATGGGCCTCATCTCGCCTGGAAGGGAGAACCTCCTGGATTTTCTCTAGTTGCGGCAGGTGCTCTCGACTTACGACGGGGACCTCTGGGACCGCCCTGGTGGCCTCAGGAAAGGCCAGTCCCCATGATAGTTGCATGGGGCTCTCGGGATTCCTCTCCCGTCGATGCTGGGGCCTAAGACCTTGTGTAGAGTCGGTGCAGAACCGGAGGATTCCACTCCAGTGCTGACATGGTTCCTGGGGTACTTTTGGAGTCTCCCTGAGGGAGTCAGTCCTCGTCTGGAGTTGGGGCATGCACGTGCGCTTTCCTCCCGAGCTGTAGCTGTAGTGTCACGCTTCCCTTCGCGTGGATGAAGGAATCTGTGGCTTTTCCCCCCGAGTCTTTCCCACGAGGCTTTCCCACGAGGGTTTCCCACAGGGCTGTCCACGTGCCACCCTGGTGTGTGTCGATCCTCGCCGCTTGAAAGTCGAGGCAGTGCAGGGAAAACAGGTTTCCCTGGAATGGACTGAGACCTCTGGGGGACTCTTGGAATGGTGACACGACCCTGAAGTTCCTCTCCCCTTACCTGTGGAGATCGCCTCCTCTTGAGATGTGTCGGAAAACGCCGGAAATTCATTCCCGAACAACGCAGGGAAAGGATCCCTCCTCTCGAGCTAGAAGCTGGAAACGGGGCTCCTCTGGATGTGGGCGGGACTATCGGGCTTCCTCTCGAGTGGAGACGGGTATGTCGGGGAACTTCTTGAGTTGCAGCAAAGGTGTGAAAGACCCTTTGGAAGTTCCAGAAGTTAGATGAGATTAGCCTCCAGACGCCTCAGTGGAAATGGGCCTCATCTCGCCTGGAGGGGAGAACTTCCTGGATTTTCTCGAGTTGCGACAGGTGCTCTCGACTCCCGACGGGGACCTCAGGGACCCATTCTGCTGACCTCCGGAAAGGCCAGTCCCATGTGAGTTGCTCGGGGCCCTCGGGATTCGTTTACCGACGATGCCGGGGCTTAAGACCTTGTGTGGAGTTTGGTGCCGGAACCTGAGGATTCCTCTCCAGTGCTGACATGGATCTTGGGGTACTTCTGGAGTCTCCCCAGGGGAGTCAGTTCTCGTCTCGAGTGGGGCCATGCACGTGCGCTTTCCTCTCGAGCTGTAGCAGCAGTGTCACGCTTCCCATCGCGTGGATCAAGGGATCTGTGGCTTTCCTTCGAGGCTTTCCACCGAGGCTTTCCCACGAGGTTTTCCCACAGGGCTGTCCCACGTGCCACCGTGGTTTGTTTCGATCCTCG
>NW_017215373.1:0-13955 GCF_001704415.2 Capra hircus
GAATGAAGTTTTAATCCATATCGTTGCCATGTATCAGAAATTTGTTTCATTTTATTGAAGAGTAGTGTTTCTTGGAGTGACTATGTCACAATCATATCTATTCACTTTGTGCTGACATTTGAATGGTTTTCAATTTGGGGACTATTATGAACAAAGCTACTATAAGCAAGTCCCTTTTGTGGCGTATTCTTTTTATAAATTCCATTTTAAATTTTCTATTCTATTCTTTAATATGACTTCTCTGGTGGCTCAGATGGTAAAGCGTCTGTCTACAATTCGGGAGACCTGGGTTCGATCCCTGGGTCGGGAAGATCCCTGGAGAAGAAAATGGCAATCTACTCCAGTACTATTGCCTGGAAATCCCATGGACAGAGGAGCCAGGTAGGCTAAGGTCCATGGGGACGCAAAGAGTGACAGACTAAGCAACTTCACTATCACTTCACTATTCTTTAATATACATTTATTTTGTGAATGGATGTTACATTCATCATGACAAAATTTATTGAAATGTTTAAAAATGTATTCAAATGTTACAAAAGACTGAAGTGCCAGCTTATCTTTATTGTTTCCTCCTAGAACATACTTAATATTGGCCACCTACTGTGCCAGCTGTGTTATTTGATTATCTCATTTAGTCTACACAATAGCCTCCATACGTCCCACCTATAACCTCAGGATAGTTCTTCTAAGGCCCTGAGGAGACTCCAATATGGTTGACTCCTGTGGGTGCTCATCCCTCTCGCTTTCTCTCTGCTCCTCTCCTTTGATCGACTCAGCTCACTCTCACCTCAGAAAATGAAGTGAAATCCACTTTGGGTTTTGTGCCAGGGAGGACCCCTAGGTCCCTATCACCAACCGCATATTCTGTTTAGGTAAACCAGAGTGTCCCATCTGGAGGTAAAATTTCTGCAAATAAGAGTGTTATTTTCTTTTTCTTTGCCTTCACCCTTTTGCCATAGCCCAGAGGGGGCAGACAGTTGTCAGGGCGGAGGCGGGGTTTCCTGGGTCCCTTAGTTTTCTCAGCGCGCACTCAAATAACTTTGTGTGTAACATATAAGGTTTGTCAGTGGTGAGTGGGAATGGAGGCAGGAGAACTCTTCTTTTATTCTTCATATATTTCTGATTTGGAGACGGGTAAGGAACCAGAGATCAAATTGTCAACATCCGCTGGACCATGGAAAAAGCAAGAGAGTTCCAGGAAAACATCTATTTCTGCTTTATTGACTATGCCAGAGCCTTTGACTGTATGGATCACAATAAACTGTGGAAAATTCTGAAAGAGATGGGAATATCAGACCACCTAACCTGCCTCTTGAGAAATCTGTATGCAGGTCAGGAAGCAACAGTTAGAACTGGACATGGAACAACACACTGGTTCCAAATAGGAAAAGGAGTACGTCAAGGCTGTATATTGTCACCCTGCTTATTTAACTTCTATGCAGAGTACATCATGAGAAACGCTGGACTGGAAGAAACACAAGCTGGAATCAGATTGCCGGGGAGAAATATCAATAATTTCAGATATGCAGATGACACAACCCTTATGCAGAAAGTGAAGAGGAACTAAGAAGCCTCTTGATGAAAGTGAAAGAGGAGGGAAAAAGTTGGCTTAAAGCTCAACATTCAGAAAATGAAGATCATGGCATCTAGTCCCATCACTTCATGGGAAATAGATGGGGAAACGGTGGAAACAGTGTCAGATTTTTTTTTTGGGGGGGGGGGGCTCCAAAATCACTGCAGATGGTGATTGCAGCCATGAAGTTAAAAGACACTTACTTCTTGGGAAGAAAAGTTATGAACAACCTAGATAGTATATTCAAAAGCAGAGACATTACCTTGCCAACTAAGTCCATCTAGTTAAGGCTATGGTTTTTCCTGTGGTCCTGTATGGATGTGAGAGTTGGACTGTGAAGAAGGCTGAGCGGCGAAGAATTGATGCTTTTGAACTGTGGTGTTGGAGAAGACTCTTGAGAGTCCTTAGACTGCAAGGAGATCCAACCAGTCCATTCTGAAGGAGATCAGCCCTGGGATTTCTTTGGAAGGAATGATGTTAAAAGCTGAAGCTTCAGTACTTTGGCCACCTCATGTGAAGAGTTGACTCACTGGAAAAGACTCTGATGTTGGGAGGGATTGGGGGCAGGAGGAGAAGGGGACGACAGAGGATGAGATGGCTGGATGGCATCATGGACTCGATGGATGTGAGTCTCAGTGAACTGCGGGAGATGGTGATGGACAGGGAGGCCTGGCGAACTGTGATTCATGGGGTCACAAAGAGTCGGACACGACTGAGTGAACTGAACTGAACTGAACTGAACTGAAGTTATTCTCACAAGTGTATATTTGTTAAATTTACAATGTGAGTAAAAATAACCATTTAAAGAAAACACTCAGACAAACGAGCTATACTCACTTAAAGAGAAGTCAGGGTCTCTCAGTCGTGTTCAACTCTTTGTGTACCTAGGGACTGTAGCTGCCAGGCTCCACTGTCCAAAGATTCTCCAGGTAAGAATACTGCAGCGGGTGACTATTCCCTTCTCCAGGGGATCTTCCAAAATCAAGGATTGAACCAGGGTGTCCTGCATTGTAGACGGATTCTTACCATCTGAACCCCACGGAAATCCCACTCTGGTGGAAACCGCCTGGTGGACACAGGAAACCGAAGCTCAATCTCGTCCTGGGAGGCCTTTGCCAGGGTGGGCAAACTCATTTGTTGGGTGTAGGCGAGGAAACGGGAAGAGCCATCATGGGAACAACCCGGTGTTCAGCTGTCCTTGGATCTATTTCGGTTCAGGCCTGGAAGGTTCGAGGCCTGGATGGCGGTTTCTCTGGGGGCGCTGGCATCTGTGGCTGGTAGGGGCAAGGAAGTGGCACCGTTTTACTGGCGGACAGAGCGCTCACCCCGGGAATGAGTGTCTACTCCATAGAGAGTCCCAATGAACCCTGTAATGCTGTCTCTGTGGCGCAATCGGTTAGCGCGTTCGGCTGTTAACCGAAAGGTTGGTGGTTCGAGCCCACCCAGGGACGGTGGGGGTGCCATTTTAGGCAACACCAAAGAGACTCCCTTTTGCCAGGAGGACACCGGAGAAGTGATGTGCCCAACGGACTTTCAGAGAAAGAGCACAGGAGTCAGGTGCAAAGGAACAGCGGCGAGGGCGCGTCCCGGGTGGATTGGAAGCGTCGGTCATTCCTGAGAGCACGGAGCGCTGATCACCGGCCCCGAGAAGAGGACCACCGAGGCGCGGGTCCGCAGCCCGGGAGGGGCGGCTTCCACGCCGCTGGGTTTCGGGGTCACCTGGGCCTCGCTCGCACCCACCGTCCCCGCCTCCTGCGGCTGCCGGGAGCTGGGGAGTCGGCGGGGGCGACCCCTGAACTCAGGGTGCGCAGCTGAGGATCTGAGGATTCTGCGTTGGGTGCGGGGCCCCGAAGGCCACCTGTGGGGGCCCGAGGGGCCTCACTTCAGGGCAGACGGGGAACCCTAAAGCAGGGCCCTCGGGAGCCGCCGTCTCCGTGCCTGAGAGAGCCTGGGGCTCCAAGGTTCCTCTTTGAGTCTTAAGAGTTGGTGGTGTGGTTCGTGGTGGCGGGACCTGGGGATTTCATGGATACAGTGTTCAGGAATCGGGGTTGTCCCGTTTCCGTAGTGTGGTGGTTATCACGTTCGCCTCACACGCGAAAGGTCCCCGGTTCAAAACCGGGCGGAAACAGGCTTCCTCTTTCTTTTTCCCCCGCGGAGATGTGCCTTCTCATTGGCAAAACCAACAGGCGCGAAAGGCACGGGGTGCGGCAGGGGACGCAGCTGGAGGAAGAGTTGGTGACCACCTGCAAGTCTCTTAATTCAGCGCTAGGAGATCTGGAGGTGAACGGATCCGCTCATCATCCGCCACTCATCACCGAGCCTGACGACAGAGAAAACCAAGGTTCACAAAGAGAGCAAGACCTGGGCTCGGCAGCACGCAGCGCTACCGCTAGACCAGGAGGGACCCAGTCCGCTACTTTGTGTCCTTGCCCCAGAGCAAAAGCGACGCCCAGGAAAGGAGAGGTGAAGGGCGATGAGCCGCGAGGGCAGGGCTGGGAGCCTTGCACAGCTGCACACAGCCCTGGGCCGCTGCGACGTTTCACAGTCGAGGCCTCCTGTATTGGAGGCAGATTCTTTACCGTCTGAGCCAACAGCGAAGTCCAAAACGGAGAACCAGAATGCATTAGCCAGGAATCGAACCCGGGTCTCCCACGTGGGAGGCAAGAATTCTACCTCTGAACCACCAGTGCCACTGTAAAGAAGATGTTTGCAAGGGTAACCTAGATGGAGGTTTATTCAGGTCTTTCTCAAGTGCAGGCCAGTCAGGCCCTGTGCTTGTAGGACGGTCTAGGCTTTCATCCTCAGCCCTCCGCCACAGGGGCTGCCCTCTGCCCTCTGGCCTCCTGCGGGTTGCTTTGGCGGGCACTCAGGTGTGCTTTGGATCCGTCGGAGTGGTGGAACCGCCTGGTGCTCATGCTCACCGGCTCAGTCTTGTCCAACTCTTAGCGACCCCTTGGACCTCTAGCCCACCAGGCTCCTCTGTCCATGGGATTTCCACGCTCCTTTGCTAGAAACCCATCGAGGCAGTGCAGCTGCCCCCTTGGCTCCTGCCTGGCTCCCCGTGCCCTGCAGGGAGCATAACGTGTTCTGTCAGGACACAGAGGGGAAGAATCCTTCCGTGTGGTTGGAGGATGGAGAACCAGATGGGAAATGCTGCAAAGAGAGGGGAATATTCTCAAAAGCTTCCCAGAACTGCTGTGTGGGTGCTGTCGGTTGGGTGGCTGCCCTAGGACAAGAATGCTTAGTCTTGTGTTCTGGCCTTGGCCCAGTCCCGGGTCCAGTCTGAATTCAAGCACAGAAGCACCCTTCTTTCCCACATGTATGTCATTCAGCCTCTCTCCAAAGCGGAGTTCTGAACCACCTTTTCTATCTCAGTGAATAGCAACCACGTGGGTCTTTTTTTTGTTGTTTTCCTTTAACTTTGTTTTGCTGAAATGTAACTCAGGAATATAAAAAAGGTTTACCTCTCCATGCTACAAACAAGAATAAAATTCAAGTTGATAATAAGGATGACTCTCGAATACTTTTAACACGCTAGAAAATTCTAATAGTTGATGTATAATTACATAGAAAATGTTTGTCCTGTCATGCTCCCAGAGATGACTCTTGGTATGCACCACACTACTTTAATTATTTTGGTCTAAAAACTACCTCATGGTTACTTTCAGATTTATTATTTATAAAATTTAAAATTATGTGTCCCAGTAAATTAAATATACCATATAATATCTTTTAAATCAGGATTAAGTCTTTTGAGTTAAGAAATCATAGTGACTTAATTATTCCCCTTTCAATTTGGGGTCAGCGTTTTTAGGTATCATCTAATGTGTGATTCTAAGCAGCATTTATCAGACACGACTCAGCTCCAATCGCGATTTGAAGGTATATCATTAACTTTAAGTTCTTTGATATTAAATTGGTTCAATTAATGTATAATCTTTGCCTGGAGAATTTCTAATTAAGTAGAAAAAATAATGCCCATATTTTTATAGGTTATAATAGAAGAGCTCTAGATTACCAGCTAAAGAGAATGTGTTGGTACCTTTAGGAGATATTCCTGAATGTAGCCATACATCACTTGAAGAAGAGTACAATACATGGACTCTCTAAGTTAAGACCTATTGCTTACCTGAAGTACTCCCTTTATTAAAAAAAAAAGAAATTCCTGATTCTTAGTTACCTGCCTTCTATATCTCAAGTCACCCCATTTTCCCATGTGGTTAATGCAATTCTATTTTTAGTCACTGCTGGGGTCCTTAGGTGCTGGCAGGCAGATGAACCTGAGAAGAACATGGCAGGTTGTTCTCCCTGCTGTGATTCTTATTTGTGTGTGTGTGTGTGTGTGTGTGTGTGTATCTTATTTTTGATGCCTCCTGGTGTGAATGGACCAAGGAGTGGGACCTTGGCTTTACTCCTGATACAGCAGTTTTCCAGGAGAAGGGCCTGGTACCTGGTGAGCACCTAGTAAGTGCTTGCTGGACTGAAGACTCCTAAATGCACAGTTCCAGAAAACTGATGAAGAGGACAGAATGTGGGTAAGATCCACAGAGGCCTAGAGTATAAGGGACAGAAAGGCACAAACTCCAAAAGGGAGAGAAAAGGGCAGAGAGAAATGTCCTAGAACGTAGAGACATCTCGACTGGAGTACGGAAAATCTGAAGAGCTCTTCTTTCATCACCAACTTTAACTGAGGAATCGGTGGAAGGGGAACCAGGAGCTCTAAGGATCCAGATTTGTACAAGATGTATTATAGGTGCAGGATTCTGTAGCTTGCAACAATTTGTCTCAAATGAGATAATTTTTGCAGATGTAGCCCCGTACTGTTGAGATATCATACAGAGAGAGTCTTGGGCTTGCAAATTGCGCCCATATACCACAGGGAGACCCCTTATTAGATTGTGTGCATCCAACCAAAGCCAAAATACAACTCATGAAGGGAAGAGGGTAAATGTCTGGGACCAGTGGGGTTGTTTTGTTTTCGTTTTTGTTTTTTTTTAACTCCTGTAATCCATAAGCTGCTCTGCAAGAGGCTCTCCAGAGTCATTCTGGCTCGTCTTGTCTGGACTCAATGACTTGGTCACCACTGAAAACAGTTACAATTATTAGAATACTTTCCAATCAGCTTGGAAGCTTAGCTGCTGAATATGTGCAATCTCTGGAAATGCACACATTGTCTTTTCGTTGTACCTGCCACTAAGTTGAGTCAGTAGGGCACAAATCCCTTTGTTAGAGTAACAGACAGGTGTATTGACAATTTCTTGTGATGGCAAGACCGTGAAGAAAAAGACTCTTTCCTTGAGTCGGCAAAATACATTGGAATATAAATTAGCACATCTCTTTAGGGAAAACTAAGAACATAAAGAGATGCCTTCAGTTTCTAGCAAAGGTGCACTGACAGAAATCAGATTAACCCACCTTCCAAATCTCACTCTCCACCTTTGTCCCACTCCCAAAGGAATAAAAAACACAAAAATACGTGAAATACTGATTTCTAAGACACTGGAAATCAGGCAGCAAAAGGATAGCAAGCCTTGAGAGGTGACAAACAAACAAGATGAGTCTTGTCATGGGCCCACCTTCCTGCTTTCAGTGAGTTCCCAAGCTGGGCACCAAGAGGAGGATTTCAGGTCAATTTTTCATTTGACTCTGGAGATGAAGCTGAAATTCGGTGGAGAGTAAGGGCAGCTAGAGCTCACAGGACAAAGATCCAGTGATTCTTATTTGCAAAGCAGATGTAAAGAGCAAAGGTATGGATATCAAAGCTGAAAGGGGAGTTCGGGTGTTAGGGTCCAAACGAAGGGCTCTAGGAGCTGAGTCATGTTTACCAGAAAGAGACAGGATATGGGCTCATCCTGCCTGGCCAATCATGTAACGCCAGCTACTCCTGTAACTGAGACAAAGAACTGCCTGTATATAAGCCGCCATACTCCTTTGTTCGGGGCTCTTGTCGGATTCCACTGAGCTGGAAGAGACTTGGGCCCTAGCACGCTAGAAATAAACTCCCTTCTTGCCTTTGCATTACTGTGGTGGACTTGCTCTCTCGGTTGGCTCAGAGATACGGGCTCGGTGCATAATATTTGGGGGCTCGTCTGGGATCTCCGTCCCGCCGGGGAGGACAACTCTCCTGGTAGAAGGGAGTAACCTCGTTAGGAGATAAGAGCTCTGAGCACCGGTGCTAACGTTGCAGAAGCCCAGATTAAGTCCAGGGCCCAGTATCGTACTGGGGAGGCATCTGGGTGTAAAGTGCAGAGGCAAGTCCAGCGTAAGGCCGAGGCCCGGTATTGTGCTGGGGAGGCGGCTGGCTCTGGTTGCTAGATTAAGTCCAGTGTAAGGCCAAGGCCTGGTATCGTGCTGGGGAGGCGGCTGGCTCTGGTTACTGGATTAGGTCCAGCGTAAGGCTGAGGCCCGGTATAGTGCCAGGGAGGCGGCTGGCTCTGTGAACATCCTGCAGGTAAGATTGAGTGCATTGTTGGTGGCCACCTTGCGTTTGTTATCTGTTTGTGTATTTGTGGTGTCTGCGTTGCTCTTTGTGTGCTCTGTTGGCTCCCAGTGTACTTTTCTGTGATCATGGGACAAACAACTTCTACTCCTTTATCTCTTATGATTAACCACTTCTCTGATTTCAAGTCTAGAGCTCAGAATCTTTAGTTACTGGTGAAGAAGAGCAAACTGGTGACTTTCTGTTCTGCCGAGTGGCCCACCTTTGACGTTGGATGGCCACAGAGGGAACCTTCAATCCCCAAATTATCCAGGCAGTTAAAGAGAGGGTGCTTACTCCTAGTCCTGTTGGCCACCCAGACATTCTGGTCTGGCAGGATCTAGTGAGAAACCCGCCGGAATGACTTAAACCCTTTGTTCTCACTCCTTCTAAACCTCCTAAACCTCCCCATCCCTCTTCCCCAACTCCAACCTCACCAATCCCACAGGTGCTAGTCATGAAGGCTTCCGAAGAAAAAGAAGGAAAAAAGGACGAGGATCGACCAAAGCCGGTCTTCCAGGAATCTTCTCTGTATCCTAATCTGATAGATCTGGAGACCGAATTGTTCCCACCCCCGTATGCGGATCCACATCCGCCCTTGCTTCCACAGGTTCCACAGGTTTCATCTGGAGAAGCCAGGAGGAGAACCGAGCCTTCAGCTCCTCCAGAGAAGGGGGCCCCACCCAGGGAACTCAGGGAAGAACAAGGGAAATGGCCAGCATAGCGGAAAAAGAAGACCCAGAAGTCCCCTCTTCCACCGTTCACGCATTTCCGGTCCAGGCAGGGCCAGCCAGAGAGGGTGGAGAGTGGACATATCAGTATTGGCCCTTCTCCACTAGTGATTTGTACAATTGGAAAACCCAGACTCCCTCCTTCTCTGAAAAACCGCAGGGTCTTATTGACTGACAATCCCACTTGGGATGATTGTCAGCAACTGTTACAGGTGCTTTTCACTACAGAGGAGCGTGAGCGGATCCTGTCAGAAGCTCAGAAGAATGGGCCAGGGGTGGATGGGAGGCCCACAATACAGCCTAACCTCATTGAGGAGGGGTTCCCCTTGGTGCGACCCAACTGGGACTTCGAACACGCTGAAGGTAGGGAGCATCTCCGAGTGTACCGCCAGACTCTTATGGCCGGCCTTAGAGCAGCCGCCAGGAAGCCAACTAATTTGGCCAAAATAAATTCAGTGAGGCAGGAGCCAAATGAGAGCCCAGCAGCCTTCCTTGAAAGGATAATGGAAGCTTTTAGACAGTATACCTCTATGGACCCACAGGCAGATGAGTCACGAGCGGCAGTTATGTTAGCATTTGTAAATCAAGCAGCCCCCGATATTAAAAGAAAGTTATAAAAGATAGGAGGTTAAGTGAACAATCCTTGCAAGATCTAGTGAGGGCAGCTGAGAGAGTTTTTAATCATAGAGAGACCCCAGAAGAGAGAGAGGACCGCATTAGAAGGAAAAAAAAAAAAGAAAATTTAGAGCTGAAGAAAACCGTAAAAATCAAAAAGAGCTGGCCCAGATATTTTTTGCTGGGGTTGAAAACAAAAACAGGTTCCAAAAAGGGAAAAATTGGACTCAAAAACTGAAGAAAAAACGACAAGGCGTAAGCTTGAGAAAAACCAATGTGCATTTGGTAAAGAATTTGGACATTGGAAACATAAATGCCCCCCAAAAAATCTAAAAGAGGGGCCCAAGAACCCCAAGAACGGGACTCCCTCTCCAGACAGTCATATCCTCTACGCGGGTGAGGATAGTGACTAGGGGGGATCAGGCCTCGAAGCCCCTCCCCGAGTCCTGGGTAACTATAAATGTAGAGGGGAAACCGGTTGGCTTCATGGTGGACACGGGAGCCCAATACTCAGTCTTAAACCAAAAAGATGGACCCATGTCTAAGAAAAGTAGCTGGGTGCAGAGAGCAACTGGGACTAAATGATATGGATGGACGACAAAAACGGCATGTGAACTTGGGGGCCCACCAGGTAACCCATTCTTTTCTGGTGATACCTGAGTGTCCAGCGCCCTTGTTGGGAAGGGATTTACTGTCTAAAGTGAATGCCCAAATTCATTTCGACCACGGACAAGTGTCGGTTCTAGATGGGACCGGGGCATCCTCTTCAGGTCCTATCTCTGGCATTAAAAGATGAATACAGACTCTACTTGCCAGAGGCCTCAGTGACAATAAGCCCCAAAGTACAACCATGGGTTCAAAGATGCCCTCAGGCCTGGGCTGAAACAGCAGGAATGGGACTGGCCAAACAGAGGCCCCCTATCATTGTGGAACTGAAAGCCAGTGCTTCCCCGGTGAGGGTACGGCAGTATCCCATGAGTCAAGAGGCTCGACAAGGAATTACTCCTCATATACAACGCCTCATAGACGCTGGGGTCCTGAAAAGGTGCTGGTCCCCATGGAACACTCCCCTGTTGCCTGTGAAAAAGCCTGGGGGAACTGATTTTAGACCGGTTCAAGATCTACGAGAAGTCAACAAATGGGTGAGTGATATTCATCCTACGGTTCCTAACCCTTATACATTGCTAAGCAACTTGCCTCCAAACTACATTTGGTATACTGTTTTAGATTTAAAAGATGCCTTTTTCAGTTTGCCTCTTGCCCCCGCAAGCTAAGAGATCTTTGCCTTCGAATGGCAGGAAGACGGTGGTCAGACCCCTGTGCAGGCTGACATGGACTCGTTTACCACAGGGTTTCAAAACTCGCCCACGTTATTTAATGAGGCCTGGACGAAGACCTCCGTGAGTATCGAGTTGAACACCCTACCATTGTTTTATTACAATATGTTGATGACCTTATGCTGCTACAGAGAAAGAGTGCCAAGAGGCAACAGGTGACCTTCTCCAAACCTTGGGGACTTTAGGTTACAGGGCCAGTGCCAAAAGGCCCAGATTGCCAAGCAAGAGGTTACATACCTCGGTTATAAGATAAAGCAAGGCCAGAGGTGGCTAACACAGGCTATGAAGAAACCATCCTCCAGATCCCTGAGCCGGCTAACCCTAGACAAGTGAGAGAATTCCTGGGAACTGTGGGATATTGCCGGTTATGGATCTTGGGGTTTGCAGAAAAGGCCAGGCCCCTATATGAGGGGACCAAAGAAACAAGGACTGGAAATGGACTGAGCCAATGAAAGAGGCTTCCAGAGCTCAGGCGAGCCTTGCTAGAAGCTCCTGCCCTTGCCCTCCCTGATCCATCTAAGCCTTTCCAATTATTTGTAGATGAAAAGCGGGGGATAGGAAAAGGGTACTAACACAGAGATGGGGACCATGGAAGCGACCTGTAGCTTACCTTTCAAGAGACTGGACCCAGTGGCAGCCGGATGGCCACCTTGCCTCTGTATCATCGCAGCCACCCGCTTTTAGTCCACGATGCTGATAAACTGACTTATGGACAGAGACTCTTGGTCTACACTCCTCATGCCATAGAGAGAGTTTTAAAGCAACCCCCAGGTAAATGGATTTCTAATGCCCGCTTGACGCAACTACCAGGCTTGCTACTTGATACCCCACGGATTCATTTCAAACGCCCTGCACTCTAAATCCGGCCACTCTTTTGCCCAATCGGAGGAAAATAGCCCCTCCATGATTGTGATGAGATACTGGCCGGGGTAACAGCATTACGAAAGGACTTAACCGATACTCCACTGGATAACAGTGAGCTAAAATGGTTCACAGATGGCAGCAGTTATGTGAAAGATGGACAGAGACGGGCGGGAGCCGCAGTAGTAGATGACTCTGGACAGATGATATGGGCAGAGGCCCTTCCCCCGGATACCTCAGCACAAAAGGCAGAGTTAATTGCCCTGATTCAAGCATTAGAGAGAGCCAAAGGAAAAAGAATAACTATTTTCACTGACAGTCGCTATGCTTTTGGCACGGTACGCATCCAGGGCCCGATATATCGGGAACGGGGGTTTTTGACAGCTGAAGGAAAAGAAATTAAAAAATTTGCCTGAAATCCGTAGACTTTTAGAGGCTGTACAGATGCCTCGGCCTGTGTCAATAGTACACGTACCTGGACATCAGAAGGGTGACAGCCCCACGGCATGAGGGAATCGTGCCGCAGACCTGGCAGCTCGAAAAGTAGCTGATGAAGATTTCATCACCCCGTGTTGGCGATCGGACTTCCACCTCCAGGTATGGGAACTCTGCCCCCAACCCTGAGTATTCATCCACAGACCTTGCTTGGATCCAAGAACACACCAACCTTCAAAAAGGTGAAGATGGATGGTACGAGACTCAGACGGCTACTTGATACTCCCTGCTCAGTTGGGACGGCAACTATGTGAGCATTTACACTTGTCTACTCATCTGGGAGAAAAAAGACTCTGATGCTCTTTCAAACTGCGCGCCTGCGATTTCCCCAGCACCAGACAACTGTAAAGAACATAGTGCATGCTTGTAAAGGTTGTCAACAGATGAGGCCAGGAAAAGGACAACATGCAGGACTGAGGTATCGGGGAGAAGGACCAGGGCAATACTGGGAAATAGATTTCACGGAGGTAAGGCCAGGCAAGTATGGTTACCGGTACTTGTTAGTGTTGGTGGATACCTTCTCAGGGTGGGTGGAGGCTTTTCCTACAAAGGGAAAAACCATGATGATAGTGGCAAAAAAGATTTTAGAAGAAATAGTTCCCAGGTTTGGCCTGCCAGTGACCATCGGCTCTGATAATGGACCTGCTTTTGTGAGTCAAATAGTTCAGAGCCTTGCCCTAGCCCTGGGGACTAAATGGAAGTTACGTTGTGAATACAGTCCACAGAGCTCAGGGCAAGTAAAAAGAATGAATCGGACCCTAAAAGAAACTTTAACTAAATTGGCTATAGAGACTGGCGGGGACTGGGTGATCCTCCTTCCCTTCGCCCTCTTCCATGCGCATAATACTCCTTATCAACTTAATCTGACCCCATTTGAAATTCTGTATGGGAGACCTCCCCCTGTATGTCCAGTATTTGAAGGGAAGAAACCTACCGCCTCCCACGTTGGGACAATTCCAAGAGGCCTTGATGGCCTTAAGCAAGGTGCACTCTCGTGTCTGGAAACTGCTCCGGGAAATACATGTGGGTCAAAATAAGGGAACTATTCCCTCACATGACATTGGCCCAGGAGATTGGGTATGGGTCAAAAGGCACCAAACCAAGGCACTAGAACCCAAATAGAAGGGTCCTTATGTTGTTCTTCTTACCACTCCAACTGCCCTAAAGGTCGACGGTATCGGGCCTTGGGTGCATTGCAACCACGTACGCCCAGCTACTTCAGCAGAGCAGGAAGATGCTAAAAAAGAATGGGAAGCGTCTCTGCACCCGTCCAACCCCCTGAGGCTGAAGCTCCGCGTCGTCGACAGGACCAAGACAACTCGTCTGGACCATCTTATGGATGACCATGTTACTCTGCTCCGAAGCTGCCAGCATGAACCTGCACCAACCCGTCAGAATCACCTGGAAACTGCAAAATGGACTAACATGTGAGATGCTTAACTCCACCACCGCAATACATCCACCAAATACTTGGTGGCCAGACTTATACTTTGACCTTAAGCCGGTGGTAAATGTACCCTGAAAGAGGGGCAAACTCCGAATCATGCATTCTGGGCATGTCCAGGTGCGCCCAGGCATAACTGGAAGATCTGTGGGGGCATACAGGACTCTTATTGTAAATCTTGGGACTGTGTAACTTCCAATGATGGGTCGGAGACTCCAGGGTATAGACGGTGGGATGTAGGAAATCGGGACTTGCTTAACTTCTCCTGGTGTAGGACCCGTACCTCCGTACTCCGATTGGGGAAAGTAATAACTTTGCCCAGGTAAAAATAAGGTTTAACATTGACAAAGCAAAAAAAGAAAAGGCCTGGGTCAACGGGATATCATGGGGCTTCAGAACAGTATTATAATGGATCATTGTT
>NW_017215374.1:0-13955 GCF_001704415.2 Capra hircus
ATCTCAGGGACGCTCTGGTGGCCTCAGGAAAGGCCAGGCCAATGCGAGTTGCTCGCGGGCCTCTCGGGATTCCTCTCCCGTTGAAGCTGGGTCCTAAGACCTTGTGTGGAGTCAGTGCCGGAACCTGAGGATTCCTCTCCAGTGCCAACATGGATCTTGGGGTACTTCTGGAGTCTCCCCAGGGGAGTCAGACCTCGTCTCGACTGAGGGCATGCTCGGGCGCTTTCCTCCCGAGCTGTAGCAGCAGTGTCACGCTTCCCTTCGCGTGGATCAAGGGATCTGTGTCTTTCCCTCGAGGCTTTCCCACGAAGCTTTCCCACGAGGCTTTCCCTCAGGGCTGTCCCACGTGACACCGTGGTGTGAGTCGATCCTCGGCTTGAAAGTCGAGGCAGTGCAGGGAAAACAGTTTTCCCTGGAATGGACTGAGACATCTGGGGACTCTGGGAATGTGGCACGACCCTGGTTTTCCTCTCGCCTTTCCTGTGGGAGCGCCTCCTCTTGAGATGCGACTAGAACGCCGGGAATTCTTTGCCGAACACGCAGGGAAATGATCCCTCCTCTCGAGCTAGGAGGCGGAAACGGGGCTCCTCTGGATGTGGGCGGGACTCTCGTGCTTTCTCTCGAGTGGAGACGGGTATGTCGGGCAACTTCTTGAGTTGCAGAAGGTTGTGAAGGACCCTTTGGAAGTTCCAGAGGTTAGGTCTGATTAGCCTCGAGACGCCTCAGCACAAATGGGTCTCATCTCGCCTGGAGGGGAGAACCTCCTGGATTTTCTCGAGATGCAGTAGGTGCTGTCGACTTACGACGGCGACCTCAGGGACCCCCTCTGGTGGCCTCATGAAAGGCCAGTCCCCATGCGAGTTGTTCGGGACACTCAGGATTCCTCTCCCATCGATGCCGGGCCTAAGATCTTGTGTAGAGTCGGTGCCGGAACCTGAGGATTCCTCTCTCCAGTGCTGACATGGATCTTGGGGTACTTCTGGAGTCTCTCCAGGGGAGTCAGTCCTCGTCTCGAGTGGGGGCATGCACGTGCGCTTTCCTCCGAGCTGTAGCAGCAGTGTCGCACTTCCCTTCGCGTGGATCAAGGGATCTGTGGCTTTCCCTCGAGGCTTTCCGACGAGGCTTTTCCACGAGGCTTTCCCACAGGGCTGTCCCTCTTGCCACCGTGGTGTGAGTCGATCCTCAGCTTGAAAGTCGAGGCTGTGCAGGGAAAACACGTTTCCCTGGAATGGACTGAGACATCTGGGGACTCTGGAATGGTGGCACGACCCTGGAGTTCCTCTCGCCTTTCCTGCGGAGAGCGCCTCTTCTTGGATGCGACGGGAATACCGGGAATTTTTTCCCTACCACGCAGGGACAGGATCCCTCCTCTCGAGCTATGAGGCGGAAACGGGGCACCTCTGGATATGGCGGAACTATGGTGCTTCCTCTCGAGTGAGTCGGGTATGTCGGTGAACTTCTTGAGTTGCAGCAAGGGTGTGAAGGACCCTTTGGAAGTTCCAGAGGTTAGGTGTGATTAGCCTCGAGACGCCTTAGCGGAAATGGGCCTCATCTCGCCTGCAGGGGAGAACCTCCTGGATTTTCTCGAGTTGCGGCAGGTGCTCTCGACTTACGACGGGGACCTCAGGGACCCGCTCTCGTGGCCTCAGTAAAGGCAAGTCCCCATGCGAGTTGCACGGGGGCCACTCGGGATTCCTCTCCGTCGATGCCGGGGACTAAGACCTTGTGTAGAGTCGGTGCCGGAACCTGAGGTTTCCTCTCCAGTGCTGATATGGATCTTGGGGTACGTCTGGAGTCTCCCAAGGGGAGTCAGTCCTCGTCTCTAGTGGGGGCCTGCACGTGCGCTTTCCTCTCGAGCTGTAGCAGCAGTGTCACTCTTCCCTTCGCATATATCAAGGGATCTGTGGCTTTCCCACGAGGGCTTTCCCACAGGGCTATCCCCGTGCCACCGTCGTGTGAGTCGATCCTCGGCTTGAAAGTCGAGGCAGTGCAGGAAAACAGGTTTCCCTGGAATGGACTGAGACATCTGGGGGACTCTGGAATGGTGGCACGACCCTGGAGGTCCTCTTGCCCTTTCCTGTGGAGAGCGCCTTCCTCTTGAGATGCGAAGGGAAGGCCGGGGATTCTTTCCCGACACGCAGGGACAGGATCATCTCTCTCGAGTAATAGTAGGAAACGGGGCTCCTCTGGATGTGGGCAGAACTCTCGTGCTTCCTCTCGAGTGGAGACGGGTATGTCAGGGAACTTCTTGAGTTGCAGGAAGGGTGTGAAGGACCCTTTGGAAGTTCCAGATGTTAGGTGTGATTAGACTCTAGACGCCTCAGCGGAAATGGGCCTCATCTCGCCTGGAGGGGAGAACCTCCTGGATTTTCTCGAGTTGCGGCAGGTGCTCTCGACTTACGTCGGGGACCTGAGGGACCCGCTCTGGTGGACTCAGGAAAGGCCAGTCCCCATGAGAGTTGTTCGGGGGCCTATCAGGATTCCTCTCCCCTCGATGCAGGGGCATAAGATCTTGTGTGGAGTCGGTGCCGGAACCTGAGGCATTCCTCTCCAGTGCTGACATGGATCTTGGGGTACTTCTGGAGTCTCCCCAGGGGAGTCAGTCTCGTCTCTAGTGGGGGCATGCATGTGCGCTTTCCTCCCGAGCTGTAGCAGCAGTGTCACACTTCCCTTCGCGTGGATCAAGGGATCAGGGCTTTCCCTCGAGGCTTTCCGATGAGGCTTTCCCACGAGGCTTTCCCACAGGGCTGTCCCACGTGCCACCGTGGTGTGAGTCGATCCTCGGCTTGAACGTCGAGGCAGTGCAGGGAAAAGAGGTTTCCCTGGAATGGACTGAGACATCTGGGGGACTCTGGGAATGGTGGCACGACCCTGGAGTTCCTCTCGCCTTTCCTGTGGAGAGCGCCTCCTCTTGAGATGCGACGAGAACGCCGGGAATTCTTTCCCGAACACGCAGGGAAAGGATCCCTCCTCTCGAGCTATGAGGAGGAAACGGGGCTCCTCTGGATGTGGGTGGGACTCTCGTGCTTCCTCTGGAGTGGAGACGGGTTTGTCGGGGAACTTCTTGAGTTGCAGCAAGGGTGTGAAGGACCCTTTGGAAGTTCCAGAGGTTAGGTGTGATTAGACACGAGACGCCTCAGCGGAAATGGGCCTCATCTCGCCTGGAGGGAGAACCTCCTGAATTTCCTCGAGTTGCGGCAGGTGCTCTCGCCTTATGATGGGGACCTCCGGGACCGCTCTGGTGGCCTCAGGAAAGGCCAGTCCCCATGCGAGTTGTTCGGGGGCCTCTCGGGATTCCTCTCCTTTCGATGCCGGGGCCTAAGACCTTGTGTGGAGACGGTGCCGGAACCTGAGGATTAATCTCCAGTGCCGACATGGATCTTGGGGTATTTCTGGAGTCTCCCCAGGGGAGTCAGTCCTCGTCTCCAGTGGGGGCATGCACGTGCGCTTTCCTCCCGAGGTGTAGCAGCAGTGTCACGCTTCCATAGGCGTGGATCAAGGGATCTGTGACTTTCGCTTGAGGCTTTCCCACGAGCATTTCCCACGAGGCTGTCACACAGGGCTGTCCCACGTGCCAACGTGGTGTGAGTCGATCCTCGGCTTGAAAGTCAAGGCAGTGCAGGGAAAACAGGTTTCCCTGGAATGGACTAAGACATCTGGGGGACTCTGGGAATGGTGGTACGACCCTGGAGTTCCTCTCGCCTTTCCTATGGAGAGCGCCTCCTCTTGAGATGCGACGGGAACGCCGGGAATTCTTTCCCAACCACACAGGGAAAGGATCCCTCCTCTCGAGCTAGGAGGCGGAAAAGTGGCTCCTCTAGATGTGGGTGGGACTCTCCTGCTTCCTCTCGAGTGGAGACGGATATGTCGGGAATTTCTTGAGTTGCAGCAAGGGTGTGAAGGACCCTTTGGAAGTTCCAGAGGTTAGGTGTGATTAGACTCGAGACGCATCAGGGGAAAAGGGCCTCATCTCGCCTGGAGGGGAGAACCTCCTGGAGTTTCTCGAGTTGCGGCAGGTGCTCTCGACTTACGACGGGGACCTCAAGGACCCGTTCTGGTGGACTCAGGAAAGGCCAGTCCCCATGCGAATTGCTCGTAGGCCTCTCGGGATTCCTCCCATCAATGCCGGGGCCTAAGATCTTGTGTGGAGTCGGTGTCGGAACCTGAGGATTCCTCTCAATTGCTGCCATGGATCTTGGGGTACTTCTGTAGTCTCCCCAGGGGAGTCAGTCCTCGTCTCGATTCGGGGCATGCACGTGCGCTTTCCTCCGGAGCTGTAGCAGCAGTTTCGTGCTTCCCTTCGCGTGGATCAAGGGATCTGTGGCTTTCCCTCGAGGCTTTCCCACGAGGCTTTCCGACAGGGCTGTACCACGAGCCACCGTGGTGTGAGTCGATCCTCGGCTTGCAAGTCGAGGCAGTGCAGGGAAAGCAGGTTTCCCTGGAATGGACTGAGATATCTGGGGGACTCAGGGAATGGTGGCACGACCCTGGAATTCCTCTCGCCTTTCCTGTGGAGAGCGCCTCCTCTTGAGATGAGACGGAAACGCCGGGAATTCTTTCCCGATCATGCAGGGAAAGGATCCCTCCTCTCGAGCTAGGAGGCGGAAACGGGGCTCCTCTGGATGTGGGCGGGACTCTCGTGCTTCCTCTCGAGTGGAGACGGTTATGTCGGGGAACTTCTTGAGTTGCAGCATGGTTGTGAAGGACCCTTTGGAAGTTCCAGAGGTTAGGTGTGATTGGCCTCGAGACGCCTCAGCGGAAATGGGCCTCATCTCGCCTGGAGGGGAGAACCTCCTGGATTTTCTCGAGTTGCAGCAGGTGCTCTTGACTTTCGACGGGGACCTCAGGGACACGCTCTGGTGGCCTCAGGAAAGGTCAGTCCCCAAGCGATTTCCTCAGGGACCTCTCTGGATTCCACTCCCGTCGATGCCGGGGCCTAAGATCTTGTGTGCAGTCGGTGCCGGAACCTGAGCATCGGCTCCAGTGCTGAGATGGATCTTGGGGTAGTTCTGGAGTCACCCAGGGGAGTCAGTCCTCGTCTCGAGTGGGGGCATGCACGTGCGCTTTCCTTCCGAGCTGTAGCAACAGTGTCGCGCTTCCCTTCGCGTGGATCAAGGGATCTGTGGCGTTCCCTCGAGGCTTACCCTAGAGGCTTTCCACGAGGCTTTCCCACAGGGCTGTTCCACGTGCCACCGTTGTGTGAGTTGATCCTCGGCTTGAAAGTCAGGGCAGTGCAGGGAAAACAGGTTTCCCTGGAATGGACTGAGACATCTGGGGGACTCTGGGAATGGTGGCAGGACCCTGGAGTTCTTCTTGCCTTTCCTGTGGAGATCGCCTCCTCTTGAGATGCGACGGGAACGCCGGGAATTCTTTCCAAACCACGCAGGGAAAGGATCCCTCCTCTCGAGCTAGGAGGCGGAATCGGGGCTCCTCTGGATATGGGCGGGACTCTCGTGCTTCCTCTCGAGCGGAGACGGGTATATCGGGGAACTTCTTGAGTTGCAGCAAGGGTGTGAAGGACCCTTTGGAAGTTCCACAGGTTAGTTGTGATTAGCCTCGGACGCCTCAGTGGAAATGGGCCACATCTCGCATGGACGGCAGATTTCCTGGATTTTCTCGAGTTTTGGAAGTGCTCTCGACTTACGATGGGGGGACCCGCTCTGGTGGCCTCAGGAAAGGCCAGTCCCCATGCGAGTTGCTCGGGGGCCTCTCGGGATTCCTCTCCCTTCGATGCCGGGGACTAACACCTTGTGTGGAGTCAGTACCGGAACCTGAGGATTCCTCTCCAGTGCTGTCATGGATCTTGGGGTACTTCTGGAGTCT
Organism: Capra hircus; assembly: GCF_001704415.2. Lineage (NCBI taxonomy): Eukaryota > Metazoa > Chordata > Mammalia > Artiodactyla > Bovidae > Capra > Capra hircus. Next base: position 5,824 of record NW_017215374.1, read on the forward strand.
CCCCAGGTGAGTCAGTCCACGTCTCGAGTGGGGGCATACAGGTGCGCTTTCCTCCTGAGCTGTAGCAGCAGTGTCACTCTTCCCTTCGCGTGGATCAAATGATCTGTGGCTTTCCCTCGAGGCTTTCCCACAGGGCTGTCCGACGTGCCACCGTGTTGTGAGTCGATCCTCGGCTTGAAATTCGAGGCAGTGCAGGGAAAACAGGTTCCCTGGAATGGACTGAGTCATCTGGGGGACTCTGGGAATGGTGGCACGACCCTGGAGTTCCTCTCGCCTTTCCTGTGGAGAGTGCATCCTCTTGAGATGCGACGGGAACGCCGGGAATTCTTTCCCGACCACGCAGGGAAAGGATCCCTCCTATCGAGGTATGAGGCGGAAACGGGGTTCCTCTGGATGTGGGCGGGACTCTCGTGCTTCCTTTCCAGTGGAGACGGGTATGTCGGGAAACTTCTTGAGTTGCAGTAAGGGTGTGAAGGACCCTTTGGAAGTTCTAGAGGCTCGGTGTTATTAGCCTCGAGACGCCTCAACAGAAATGGGCCTCATCTCGCCTGGAGGGGGAACCTCCTGGATTTTCTCGAGATGCGGCAGGTGCTCTCGACTTAAGACGGGGACCTCAGGGACGCATTCTGGTGGCCTCAGGAAAGGCCATTCCCCATGCGAGTTTCTCCGGGGCATCACGGGATTCCTGTCCAGTCGATGCCGGGGCCTAGGACCTTGTGTGGAGTCGGTGCCTGCTCCTGAGGCTTCCTCTCCAGTACTGACATGAACCTTGGGGTACTTCTGGAGTCTCCCCAGGGGAGTCGGTCCTTGTCTCGAGTGGGGGCTTGCACGTGCGCTTTCCGCCCGAGCTGCAGCAGCAGTGTCACGCTTCCATTCGCGTGGATCAAGAGATCAGTGGCTTTCCTTCGAGGCTTTCCCCACGAGGCTTTCCCATGAGGCTTTCCCACATGGCTGTCCGACGTGCCACCGTGGTGTGAGTCGATCCTCGGCTTGAAAGTCGAGGCAGTGCAGGGAAAACAGGTTTCCCTGGAATGGACTGAGACATCTGGGGGACTCGGGGAATGGTGGCACGACCCTGGAGTTCCTCTCGCCTTTCCTGTGGAGAGCGCCTGCTCATGAGTTGCGACGGGAACGCCGGGAATTCTTTCCCGAACACGCAGTGAAAGGATCCCTTCTCTCGAGCTAGGAGGCGGAAACGGGGCTCCTCTGGATGAGGGCGGGTCTCTCGTGCTTCCTGTCGAGTGGAGACGGGTATGTCGGGGAACTTCTTGAGTTGCAGCAAGGGTGTGAAGGACCCTTTGGAAGTTCCAGAGGTTAGGTGTGATTAGCCTCGAGACGCCTCAGCGGAAATGGGCCTCATCTCGTCTGGAGGGGAGAACCTCCCGGATTTTCTCGAGTTGCAGCAGGTGCTCTCGACTTACGACGGGGACCTCAGGGACCCGCTGTGCTGGCCTCAGGGAAGGCCAGGGCCCATGCGAGTAGCTCGGGGGCCTCTCAGGATTCCTCTCCCGTCGATGCCGGGGCCTAAGACCTTGTGTGGACTCGGTGCCGGAACCTGAGGATTCCTCTCCAGTGCTGACATGGATCTTGAGTTACTTCTGGAGTCTTCCCAGGGGAGTCAGTCCTCGTCTCGAGTGGGGGCATGCACGGGCGCTTTCCTCTCCAACTGTAGCAGCAGTGTCACACTTCCCTTCGCGTGGATCAAGGTATCTGTGGCTTTCCCTCGAGGCTTTCCCACGAGGCTTTTCACGAGGCTTTCCCACAGGGTTGTCCCAAGTGCCACCGTGGTGTGAGTCGATCCTCATCTTGAAGGTCGAGGCAGTGCAGGAGAAACAGGTTGCCCTGGAATGTACTGAGACATCTGGGGGAACTCTGCGAATGGTGGCACGACCCTGGAGTTCCTCTCGCCTTTCTTGTGGAGAGCGCCTCCTCTTGAGATGCGACGGTAACGCCGGGAATTCTTTCCAGACCTCGCAGTGAAAGTGATCCCACCTCTCGAGCTAGGAGGCGGAAACGGGGGCTCCTCTGGATGTGGGCGGGACTCTCGTGCTTCCTCTCGAGTGGAGACGGGTATGTCGGGGAACTTCTTGAGTTGCAGCAAGGGTGTGAAGGACCCTTTGGATGTTCCAGAGGTTAGCTCTGATTAGCCTCGAGACGCCTCAGCACGAATGGGCCTCATCTCGCCTGCAGGGGAGAACCTCCTGGATTTTCTCGCGTTGCGGCATGTGCTCTTGACTTACGACGTGGACCTCATGATCTCGCTCTGGTGGCCTCAGGAAAGGCCAGTCCCCATGCGAGTTGCTCGGGGGCATCTCGGGATTCCTCTCCTGTAGATGCTGTGGATTAAGAGATTGTGTGGATTCGGTGCCGGAACCTGAGGATTACTCTCCAGTGCTGACATGGAATTTGGGGTACTTCTGGAGTCTCCCCAGGGGAGTCAGTCCTCGTCTCGAGTGGGGGCATGCACGTGCTCTTTCCTCCCGAGCTGTAACAGCAGTGTCACGCTTTCCTTGGCGTGGATCAAGGGATCTGTGGCTTTCCCACGAGGCTTTCCCACAAGGCTTTCCCACGAGGCTTTCCCACAAGTCTTTCCCACGAGTCCAGGGTCGTGACACCATTCCCAGAGTCCCCCAGATGTCTCAGTCCATTCCAGGGAAACCTGTTTTCCCTGCACTGCCTCGACTTTCAAGCCGAGGATCGACTCACACCACGGTGGCACGTGGGACAGACCTGTGGGATAGCCTCGTGGTAAGTCGTGGGAAAGCCTCGTGGGAAAGCCTCGTGGGAAAGCCTATAGGAAAGCCACAGATCCCTTGATCCACGCGAAGGGAAGCGTGACACTGCTGCCACAGCTCGGGAGAAAGCGCACGTGCATGTCCCCACTCGAGACGAGTACTGACTCCCTTGGGGAGACTCCAGAAGTACCCCAAGATCGATGTCAGCACTGGAGAAGAATCCTCAGGTTCTGGCACCGACTCACACAAGGTCTTAGGCCCCGGCATCGACGGAGAGGTAATCCCGAGAGGCCCCCAAGCAACTCGCATGGGCACTGGCCTTTCCTGAGGCCACCAGAGTGGGTCCCTGAGGTCCCCGTCGTAAGTCGAGTGCACCTGCAGCAACTCGAGAAAATCCAGGAGGTTCTCCCTCCAGGCGAGATGAGGCCCATTTCTGCTGAGGCGTCTCCAGGCTAATCACACCTAACCTCTGGAACTTCCAAAGGGTTCCTTCGCACCCTTGCTGAAACTCAAGAAGTTCCCCCGACATACGCGTCTCCACTCGAGAGGAAGCACGAGAGTCCCGCCCACATCCAGAGGAGCCCCGTTTCCGGCCTGCTAGCTCGAGAGGAGGGATCCTTTCCCTGCCGTGTTCGGGAAAGAATTCCCGGCGTTCCCGTCGCATCTCAAGAGGAGGCGCTCTCGACAGGAAAGGCGAGAGGAACTCCAGGGTCTTGCCACCCATTCCCAGAGTCCCCCAGATGTCTCAGTCCATTCCAGGGAAACCTGTTTTCCCTGCACTGCTTCGTCTTTCAAGCCGAGGATCGACTCACACCATGGTGGCACGTGGGACAGCCCTGTGGGGAAAGCCTCGTGAGGAAGCCTCGAGGGAAAGCCACAGATCCCTTGATCCACGCGAAGGGAAACGGACACTGCTGCTACAGCTCGGGAGGAAAGCACACGTGCATTCCCCCGTCGAGAGGAGGACTGACTCCCCTGGGGAGTACTCCAGAAGTACCCCAAGATTCATGTCAGCACTGGACAGGAATCCACAGGTTCTGGCACTGGCTCCACACAAGGTCTTAGGCCCCAGGCTTCGACGGGAGTGGAATCCCGAGGGGACCCCGAGCAACTCTGCTTGGGGACTGGCCTTTCCTGAGGACACCAGAGTGGGTCCCTGAGGTCCCCGTCGTACTTCGAGAGCACCTGCCGTACCTCGAGAAAATCCAGGAGGTTCTCCCCTCCAGGCGACATGAGGCCCATTTCCGCTGAGGCGTCTTGAGGCTAATCACACCTCACCTCTGGAACTTCCAAAGGGTCCTTCACACCTTTGCTGCAACTCAAGAAGTTCCCCGACTTACCCCGTCTCCACTCTAGAAGAAGCATCGATAGTTCCGCCCACATCCAGAGGAGCTCCGTTTCCGCTTCCTAGCTCGAGAGGAGGGATCCTTTCCCTGCGAGGTGGGAATGAATTCCCGCGTTCCCGTCGCATTCTCAAGAGGAGGCGCTCTGCACAGGAAAGGCAGGAGGAACTCCAGCGTCGTGCCACCATTCCCAGAGTCCCCCCAGATGTCTCAGTCCATTCCAGGGAAACCTGTTTTCCCTGCACTGTCTCTACTTTCAAGCCGAAGGATCGACTCACACCACGGTGGACGTGGGACAGCCCTGTGGGAAAGCCTCGTGGGAAAGCCTCCTGGGAAAGCCTCGAGGGAAAGCCACAGATCCCTTGATCCACGCGAAGGGAAGCGTGACACTGCTGCTAGAGCTCGGGAAGAAAGCGCACGTGCATGCCCCCACTCGAGACGAGGACCGACTCCACTCGGGAGACTCCAGAAGTACCCGAAGATCCATGTCAGCACTGGAGAGGAATCCTCTGGTTCCGGCACCGACTGCACGCAAGGTCTTAGGCCCCTGGCATAGACGGGAGAGGAATCCCGAGAGGCCCCAAGCAACTCGCATGGGGACTGGCCTTTCCTGAGGCCACCAGAGCGGGTCCCTGAGGTCCCCGTCGTAAGTCGAGCAGCACCTGCCGCAATCTCGAGAAAATCCAGGAGGTTCTCCCCTCCAGGCGAGATGAGGCCCATTTCCCGCTGAGACGTCTCCAGGCTAATCATCACCTAACCTCTGGAACTTCCAAAGGGTCCTTCACACCCTTGCTGCAACTCAAGAAGTTCCCCGACATACCCATCTCCCTCGAGAGGAAGCACGAGAGTCCCGCCCACATCCAGAGGAGTCCCATTTCCGCCTCCTACATCGAGAGGAGGGATCCTTTCCCTAGCGTGGTTCGGGAAAGAATTCCCGGCGTTCCCGTCGCATCTCAAGATGAGGCGCTCTCCACAGGAAAGGCGAGAGGAACTCCAGGGTCCTGCCACCATTCCCAGAGTCCCCCAGATGTCTCAGTCCCATTCCAGGGAAACCTGTTTTCCCTGCACTGCGTCTACCTTCAAGCCGAGGATCGACTCACACCACGGTGGCACGTGGGACAGCCCTGTGGGAAAGCCTCGTGGGAAAGCCTCCTGGGAAAGCCTCCTGGGAAAGCCTCGATGGAAAGCCACAGATCCCTTGATCCACGCGAAGGGAAGCGTGATACTGCTGCTACAGCTTGGGAGAAAAGGGCACGTGCATGCCCCCACTCAAGTCGAGGACTCACTCTCCTGGGGAGATTCCAGAAATACCCCAAGATCTATGTCAGCACTGGAGAGGAATCCTCAGGTTCCGGCACCGACTCCACACAAGGTCTTAGGCCCCGGCATCGACGGGAGAGGATTCCCGAGAGGCGCCCGTGCAATTCGCCTGGGGACTGGCCTTTGCTGAGGCCACCAGAGCGGGTCCCTGAGGTCCCCGTCGTAAGTCGAGAGCACCTGCCGCAACTCGAGAAAATCCAGAAGGTTCTCCCCTCCAGGCGACATGAGGCCCATTTCCGCTGAGGCGTCTCGAGCCTAATGACACCTAAATTCTGGAACTTCGAAAGGGTCCTTCACACCCTTGCTGCAACTCAAGAAGTTCCCCGACATACCCGTCTCCACTCGAGAGGAAGCACGAGAGTCCCGCCCACATCCAGAGGAGCCCCTTTTCCGCCTCTTAGCTCGAGAGGAGGGATCCTTTCCCGGCGTGGTCGGGCAAGAATTCCCGGCGTTTCCGTCGCATCTCAAGAGGAGGCGCTCTCCACAGAAAAGGCGAGAGGAACTCCAGGGTCATGCCACCATTCCCAGAATCCCCCAGATGTCTCAGTCCATTCCAGGGAAACCTGTTTTCCCTGCACTGCCTCCACTTTCAAGCCGAGGATCGACTCACACCACGGTGGCACGTGGGACAACCCTGTGGAAAGCCTCGTGGGAAAGACTCGTGGGAAAGCAACGAGGGTAAGCCACAGATCCCTTGATCCAAGCGAAGGAAGTGTGACACTGTTGCTACGGCTCGGAGAGGAAAGCGCACGTGCAGGCCCGCACTCGAGACGAGGACTGACTCCCCTGGGGAGACTCAGAAGTACCCCAAGATCCAAGTCAGCACTGGAGAGGAATTCTCAGGTTCCGGCACTGACTCCACACAAGGTCTTAGGCCCCGGCATCGACGGGAGAGGAATCCCGAGAGCCCTCCGAGCAACTGGCATGGGGACTGGCCTTTCCTGAGGCCACCAGAGCGGGTCCCTGTGGTCCCTGTCGTAAGTCGAGAGCACCTGCCGCAACTCGAGAAAATCCAGGAGGTTCTCCCCTCCAGGCGAGATGAGGCCCATTTCCGCTGAGGCTTCTCGAGGCTAATCACATCTAAACTCTGGAACTTCCAAAGGGTCCTTCACACCCTTGCTGCAACTCAAGAAGTTCCCCGACATACCCGTCTCCACTCGAGAGGAAGCACGAGAGTCCCGACCCACATCCAGAGGAGCCCAGTTTCCGCCTCCTAGCTCGAGAGGAGGGATACTTTCCCTGCGTGGTCGGGAAAGAATTCCCGGCGTTCCCGTCGCATCTCAAGAGGACGCTCTCTCCACAGGAAAGGCGAGAGGAACTCCAGGGTCGAGCCACCATTCCCAGAGTCCCCCAGATGTCTCAGTCCATTCCAGGGAAACCTGTTTTCCCTGCACTGCCTCGACTTTCAAGCCGAGGATCGACTCACACCACGGTGGCACGTGGGACAGCCCTGTGGGAAAGCCTCGTGGGAAAGCCTCGAGGAAAGCCACAGATTCCTAGATCCACGAGAAGGAAAGGGTGACACTGCTGCTACAGCTCGGGAGGAAAGCGCACGTGCATGCCCCACTCGAGACGAGGACTGACTCCACTGGGGAGACTCCAGAACTACCCCGAGATCCACGTAAGCACTAGAGAGGAATCCTCAGGTTCCGGCACTCGGCTCCACACAAGATCTTAGGTCCCGGCATCGACTGGAGAGGAATCCCGAGAGGCCCCCGAGCAACTCGCATGGGGTCTGGCCTTTCCTGGGGCCACCAGTGCGGTACCCTGAGGTCCCCGTAGTAAGACGAGAGCACCTGCCGCAACTCGAGAAAATCCAGGAGGTTCTCCCTCCAGGTGAGATGAGGCCCATTTCCGCTGAGGCTTCTCGAGGCTATTCACACCTAACCTTTGGAACTTCCAACGTGTCCTTCACACCTTTGCTGCTAACTCAAGAAGTTCCCCGACATACCCGTCTCCACTGGAGAGGAAACACGAGAGTCCCGCCCACATCCAGAGGAGCCCCATTTCCGCCTCCTAGCTCGAGAGGAGGGATCCTTTCACTGCGTGGTCGGGAAAGAATTTCCGGCGTTTCCGTCGCATCTCAAGATGAGGCGCTCTCCACAGGAAAGGCGAGAGGAAGTCCACGGTCATGCCACCATTTCGAGAGTCCCCAGATGTCTAAGTCCATTCAGGGAAACCTGTTTTCCCAGCACTGCGACGACTTTCAAGCCGAGGATCGACTCACACCCGGTGGCACGTGGGACAGCCCTGTGGAAAGCCCTCGTGGAAAAGCCTCGTGGGAAGCCTCGAGGGAAAGCCCCTGATCCTTGATCCACGCGAAGGAAAGCGTGACACTGCTGCTACAGCTCGGGAGGAAAGCACCCGTGCAGCCCCCACTCGAGACGAGGACGGACTCCCCTGGGGAGACTCCAGAAGTACCCCAAAGATCCTGTCAGCACTGGAGAGGAATCCTCAGGTTCCAGCACCGACTCCACACAAGATCTTAGGCCCCGGCATCAAAGGGAGAAGAATCCCGAGAGGCCCCCCGAGCAACTCGCATGGGGACTGGCCTTTCCTGAGGCCACCAGAGCGGTCCCTGAGGTCCCCGTCGTAAGTCGAGAGCACCTGCCGCAACTCGAGAAAATCCAGGAGGTTCTCCCCCCTCCAGGCGAGATGAGGCCCCATTTCCGCAGAGGCGTCTCGAGCTAATCACACCTAACATCTGAACTTCCAAAGGGTCCTTCACACCCTT
>NW_017215375.1:0-13955 GCF_001704415.2 Capra hircus
ATGACACCTCTTTATACAAGTAATTTTTGTAACTGTTAAACAAAAAAGACAAATTAAAGATTAAAAGGCTCGTGTTACGAGACCAATGTCCTTGTTTTCCAGAAAAGAGATTTAGATACTTGGATAAAGGTAATAAAACAGCTAAAAACTAATTATACTTTGCATGGGCCTGTAAAAGCTTTTGCTCTGTAAAATATTATTACAAATGTTCTGGACCCCGTCATGAGGCTGTTAGTTAGATAGCCTATGGGAGAGACTATAGCAGTGGATCGTAGTGGGTCTCCACCTATTACGCAGATCATATTTTCTGCCATTGGCAAACAAAAGGAGAGAGACTGTACTCTTCCTCCCTGAGGAAGGAGGGTGCTTATAGGACGCAGCGGCCGAGCGCCTGGAGAGCCCCCTCCCCCTCTACACAAACCAAACCTTTAAAAGAGTTGTCTTATTTAAGGCGACCACTGCAACCTCTGCTTGCGCCTCCCCAGGGCTTAAGAACTCCCCACTTTATATCCAAAGCCTCCCAGAACATTGCTTAAGTTTGAAAACGATAGTGACAATATTTTTGAGCAAAAGAGCTTTTAAAACAGAGCTTGCTCCTTGCATAAAATCCCCCTCAGGAGGGGTCTCACCCAACAAAAAAAAAAAAAGGAAGAAAACAGGAAAAAAAAGAAAAATATTCGTAATAAAAAGGACTTTACAAATGCAAAATGTTTCTCTTGAGGCCAAATAGAACATTTTTTGCCAAAATGTCTTGCTAAACAGAGATAACAAGCCGTACCAAAACAACCCCAGGTAGCTCAGGCCTGGACCTCAGTTCCACCACCTTAATAATAATAGCTCCTGACTCAGATTCCAGTGGCTAGTCCCTTCCTGAGGACATTGTAAGACTTGTGCTGGGGCATAGCTTGCTTTCTTTTCAAAAAATTTCGGTAGTTCTTGTGTAGTAAATTCTGATTATACTAAAAAATTGAAGTTTTGATATCGCCACCTGCTAAAACTGTGTAATTAAAATTAAAAAATAGCACAGCTTTTGCTTTTACCTTATTACCAGACAGAAAAACCAGACAAAAAAAGCCCCAGAGGATCTAGATCTAGCTTTTTGGGTGCAAAAAATTGCAGCTTCTTGGCCTTTAAAAGATTTTTTTAAAGATATAAAATGTCATGGCTGTTAGACAATAGACAAGACGTTTCTTAGATTGCTGAGAGACTAGCGCAGCTCCTGGCCAACATATACTACTGAAAAGGAGTTGGTGGGATTAGAAAAGGTGGTATGCAGGATAAAAATGCTATAGAGTAAGAGGTGAGAGAGAGTTTAAAACCTTGGTGAATAGTGAGCTCCCCGTTGCTGGAAGTATTCAAGCAAAGATTAAATGGCTACTTGTCATCTAAAAGGCTATAGACCAGATTTGGGTTATAAAAAGATCATTAAAAAAGCTTTTCTTGCTTCTTATATTTGGGTCTGCCAAAAGTTTTAAAACTGATAATGTCCTTTTAAAGCTGCTGAGAGATTGTTTACTAACTTTAAATGATTTCCAAAAATTATTAGTTGATATTAATTGGATATGCCCACATTTAAAACTGACTTTTGTAGATTTAAAGCCTTTTGTTTGATTGCTGAAAAAAAACAATCCTAATCCCAGTTCTAAGAAAAAGTTGACTAGTGTGACACAGTTGGCTTTCGTTAAAGTGAATGAGGCTTTAAATGATCAGTTAATTAAGATTAATATTGCCAAAAAAGGAGATTAAATTATTCTTGCCACAAAATGTATACCTACAGGATGCTTGTGACAAGAAGGCCCATTGGTTCCATCTAATGACCCCCCAAAAAATAGTTTTATCTTATCCCAACTTGGTGGAACAATGGCCTCTGCCTAAGAAAAAATTACTGCCATATTAATTTAAAAGATTAATTCAAGCATACTGATTTATTAAATTGTTCAGTAAAGAGCCATCAAAAATTGTAATTCCATATAACAAAAAACAACTTGATGCTTTTCAAATGTTTGATGATTGGCAGATTGCTATAGGAAATTCTTGTGATCAGATCTTGCATCATTTACCCTCACGTGCTTTGTTAATTCAAAAATTAAAAAAGGAGAAATTAAGTATAGTTTTCCCCCATCAGATTTTACAACATGTTCTCTTTGTAATAAGTTAAATGCTGATTCGTTTGGAACAGTAAAATAAAAAGCCATTGGTAAAGCAAAAAGATCTCCAGATAACAAAAAGATCCCGACCCAGAATTTGCTGCGGGTCGAGGAAGTGTTTATATTTTTTCCACAGGGTGCAGATTCGTCAATTTGGATCCCGGACAGACTGATTCGCCACAAAAGAAAAAGGGAACTTCTCTGCCGCCACCGCCGCGGGGAAACAGCCGTGCACCAAAAGCTGCGGGCGGGGCCAGCCTGACTGACGGAACCCAGTGCACCGCACTCGCAGCCCCGTTACAGCGCCAGTGTCAGAGGGCGGGGTGAAGGCCGCTGCTCCCACCGGCAGAAGAGCAAAAGAAACATCAAGATCCCGGCGGGACTAACAGCTGCTGCAGCGCAAACTCCAACCAGAAAATGACTCTATTTACTCTATTTTGGCTTGTCTATCCTCTCCTTATGTTCTTCTTTTCACCAATGATTCCAGAAAACTTAACGTACCTAATGTAGCGACTTGTCAACCATGGATGTTTTCATCTTGTTTAACTCCTCAAAGTAATGTCTGCTCTTTTGTGGTTTTAAAGATGTCCTGTAACTGTAACAACTTATTGATATGATAATTATGTTCTTGCTGTGTTACAATAACTGTTATTGTTACTATGGCAGCGGTCATTGACTCAACAAGTGTAAATGCCCAATATGTTAAAAAATCAAGTTTTAGGTGTTTTGGAACAGCTCAGATATTAGTTTAGACTTAGGGAAACTGCATAACCAGATTCAGACCTTGGAACACTCCCGATTAGATTTTACCACCTCAGGAGAAGCCAATGACTTTTTCCACACTTTCTCTAACTTCATTTCTGGAAAGACTATTCTGTCTACTCTTTATAATCTTGCTCCTCGTAATCATTCTTCCCTGTATTGTCTAGATTCTTCGGCAGAGCATTCGGAATCTCGCGACAGAACTGCACCTGATTTTAAACATAAATAATTAATTATTTAAAATAAAACAGGGTGAGATGCTGGGAGCCAGTGTGAGGAATCCCGCCCGTGACAAGGTCATGAGGAAGGAAGCTGACATACGCAAGGCGTGCTCAGACTTCAGGGATCCCTCTGGAAATTCCTAAGCACGTACCCCAACAAAAATCTGCCGGCTTTTGTGCTCTGCTTTTCCACTCTTCTGACATTTTCTGGAAAAAGTCAAATCAGGGCTTTAGTCTTCTGCATTTGAAAGAGTGTTTCAATCCAAAAACCCCTCCGATGGCTTTCTAGCCTGCCTGCAGGACTCGTACAGCTGCGCATGTGATTGTTTGAAGCCTCCTGAGGCAGGAGGCACAGGAAGCTTAAAACATCCTAGGAATGTAGGAGCTTCCGAGGAGTCAAAATCTTTAGAATAGGACTGATTAAAGGTTTCATTTTTTGGGTCAATGCTTGCTGCCAAATTTTCATATCCTTTATTTTTAGATATAGTTGGTATATAGAAAAACAAGTAGTAGACCTGGTATTAGCAACATTAGATCTTTGAGTTAAGTACCTTCTTTGTTATATCCCACTGCACCTTTGTTCTATAGAGATGTAACTTTAATGCTTTAAGGAGATGCAGATTAAAAAAAAAAACACTTCAGGGGAAACAAAATTATCATTCATTAAGGAAGAGAGCCAAAAAGTGTTAACAAGCCTCTTGGCCAAAAGATAATGTAAATCACCTGAGACCTTTTGTATACAAAATGATATACGGAAAGAATCTGGGTTGCGAACGCTACATAATTTTGTGTTACCCAATGATCTCCGTGTTTTATCAAAAGTATAAAAGGCCTTCTGAACAATAAAGGATGGGGGCCAGTTTCTCGAACTAGTCTCTCGGCCTGGTTTCTTGGGACTCTGGCTCCCCCCATGTCTCTCTCTCTCTCTTCTTCTCTCCCCCTTCCCTCTCTCTGCTCTTTACTTTAACTTCAGGCTGAATCTCCATCTGGGGCGCGGAGGCTCGCCAGGTCTACTTACTTGCCCCGGCTGTTAAGACCCGCACGAAAGGGAGCTTAAGGCGAGGCACCCTTAGATATTCAAGCGGGCGCCGGTGGCCCAACGTAGATGGTGCAAATTCCTTGTCTGGAATTTTATTGGCCTTCCACGTAAACCAAGCTATTCAGCCCTCTTCCTCCACTTAATCTTCTTACTACACTATAGTTTCTTAATCTAATCTTACATTAATAAACAAACAAGTCTTTCCAAGCCAACGCCGTCCACCCTTCAAATTACCTGGATCCACTGGGGCTGGACCCCGGCAGGCACCGACTCCACACAAGGTCTTAGGCCCTGGCATCGACGGGAGAGGAATCCCGAGAGGCCCCCGAGCAACTCGCATGGGGACTGGCCTTTCCTGAGGCCACCAGAGCGGGTCCCAGTGCTCCCGTCGTAAGGCGAAAGCAAGTACCGCAACTCGAAAAAATCCAGGAGATTCTCCCATCCAGGAGAGATGAGGCCCATTTCCGCTAAGGCGTCTCGACTCTAAACACACCTAACCTCTGGAATTCCAAAGGATCCTTCACACCCTTGCTGCAACTCAAGAAGTTCCACAACATACCAGTCTCCACTCGAGAGGAAGCACGAGAGTCCCGGCCACATCCAGAGGAGCCCCTTTTCCGCCTCCAAGTTCGAGAGGAGGGATCCTTTTCTGCGTGGTCGGGAAAGAATTCCCGGCGTTCCCGTCGCATCTCAAGAGGAGGCGCTGTCCACAGGAAAGGCGAGAGGAACTCCAGGGTCGTGCCACCATTCCCAGAGTCCCCCAGATGTCTCAGTCCATTCCAGGGAAACCTGTTTTCCCTGCACTGCCTCGACTTTCAAGCCGAGGATCCACTCACACCATGGTGGCACGTGGGACAGCCCTGTGGGAAAGCCTCGTGGGAAAGCCTCGTGGGAAAGCGTCGAGGAAAAGCCACAGATCCCTTGATCCACGCAAAGGGAAGGGTGACAATGCTGCTACAGCTCGGGAGGAAAGCGCACGTGCATGCCCCCACTCGAGACGTGGACTGACTCCCCTGGGGAGACTCCAGAAGTACCCCAGGATCCATGTCAGCACTGGAGAGGAATCCTCAGGTTCCGGCACCGACTCCAAACAAGGTCTAAAGGCCCGGCATCGAAGGGAGAGGAATCCCGAGAGGCCCCCGAGCAACTCGCATGGGTACTGGCCTTTCCTGAGGCCACCAGAGCGGGTCCCTGAGGTCCCCGTCGTTAGTCGAGAGCACCAGCCGCAACTCGAGAAAATCCAGGAGGTTCTCCCTTCCAGGCGAGATGAGGCCCATTTCTGCTGAGGCGATTCGACGCTAATCACACCTAACTCTTGAATTTCCAAAGGGTCCTTCACACCCTTGCTGCAACTCAAGAAGTTGCCCGACATACCCGTCTCCACTCGAGAGGAAGCACGACAGTCCCGCCCACATCCAGAGGAGCCCCGTTTCCGTCTCATAGTTCGAGAGGAGGGATCTTTCCCTGCGTGGTCGGGAAAGAATTCCCGGCGTTCCCGTCGCATCTCAAGAGGAGGCGCTCTCCACCGGAAAGGCAAGAGGAACTCCCGGGTCGTGCCACCATTCCCAGAGTCCACCAGATGTCTCAGTCCATTCCAGGGAAACCTGTTTTCCCTGCACTGCCTCGACTTTTAAGCCGAGGGTCGACTCTACACGTCGGTGGCACGTGGGACAGCCCAGTGGGAAAGCCTCGTGGGAAAGTCTCGTGGGAAAGCCTCGAGGGAAAGCCACAGAACCCTTGATCCACGCGAAGGGAAGCGTGACACTGCTGCTACAGCTCGGGAGGAAAGCGGACTTGCATGCCCACACTCGAGACCAGGACTGACTCCCCTGGGGAGACTACAGAAGTACCCCAAGATCCATGTCAGCCCCTGGAGAGGGATCCTCAGGTTCCGGCACCGACTCCACACAATTTCTTAGGCCCCGGCACCGACGGGAGAGGAATCCCGAGAGGTCGCGTGCAACTTGCATGGGGACTGGCCTTTCCTGAGGCCACCAGAGGGGGTCCCTGAGGTCCGCGTCATAACGGGAGAACACCTGCACCAACTAGAGAAAATGCAGGAGGTTCTGCCCTCCAGGCGAGATGAAGCCCATTTCCTCTGCGGCGTCCCCAGGCTAATCACACCTAACCTCTGGAACTTACAAAGGGGCCTTCACACCCTTGCTACAACTCAAGAAGTTCCCAGACATACCCGTCTCCACTCAAGAGGAAGCACGAGAGTCCCGCCCAATCAAGAGCAGCCCCGTTTCCGCCTCCTAGCTGGAGAAGAGGGATCCTTTTCCTGCGTCGTCGGGAAAGAATTCCCGGTGTTTCCGTCGCATCTCAAGAGGAGGCGCTCTCCACAGGAAAGCCGAGAGGATTTCCAGGGTCATGCCACCATTCCCAGAGTCCCGCAGATGTCTCAGTCCATTCCAGGGAAACCTGTTTTCCCTGCACTGCCTCGACTTTCAAGCCGAGGATTGAATCACACCACGGTGGCACGTGGGACAGCCCTTTGGGAAAGCCTCGTGGGAAAGCCTCGTGGGAAAGCCTCGAGGGAAAGCCACAGATCCCTTGATCCACGCGAAGGGAAGCGTGACACTGCTGCTACAGCTCGAGAGGAAAGCGCACGTGCAGGCGCCCACTCGAGACGAGGACTGACTCCCCTGGGGAGACTCCAGAAGTACCCCAAGATCCATGTCAGCACTGGAGAAGAATCCTCAGGTTCCGGCACCGACTCCACACAAGGCCTTAGGCCCCGGCATCGTCAGGAGAGGAATCCCGAGAGGCCGCCGAGCAACTCGCATGGGGATTGACCTTTCCTGAGGCCACCAGAGCGGGTAACTGAGGTCCCCGTCGTAACGCGAGAACATCTGCACCAACTCAAGAAAATGCAGGAGGTTCTCCCTTCCAGGGGAGATGAGGCCAATTTCCTCTGAGGCGTCCCCAGGCTAATCAGACCTAACCTCTGGAACTTCCAAAGGGTCCTTCACACCCTTGCTGCAACTCAAGAAGTTCCCCGACATACCCGTCTCCACTCGAGAGGAAGCACGAGAGTCCAGCCACATCCAGAGGAGCCTCGTTTCCGCCTCATGGCTCGAGAGGAGGGATCCTTTCACTGCGTGGTCGGGAAAGAATTCCCGGCATTCCCCTCGCATCTCAAGAGGAGGCGCTCTCCACAGGAAAGGCGAGAGGAACTCCAGGGTCGTGCCACCATTCCCAGAGTCCCCCAGATGTCTCAGTCCATTCCAGGGAAACCTGTTTTCCCTGCACTGCCTCGACTTTCAAGCCGAGGATCGACTAACACAACGGTGACACGTGGGTCAGCCCTGTGGGAAAGCCTCGTGGGCTCGTGGAAAGCCTCGTGGGAAGCCGGGAAAACCTCGAGGGAAAGCCACAGATCCCTTGATCTACGCGAAGGGAAGCGTGACACTGCTGCTACAGCTCGGGAGAAAAGCGCACGTGCATGCCCCCACTCGAGACGAGGACTGACTCCCCTGGGGAGATTCCAGAAGTACCCCAAGATCGATGTCAGCACTGGAGAGGAATCCTCAGGTTCAGGCACCAACTCCACACAAGGTCTTACGTCCCGGCATCGATGGGAGAGGCATCCCGAGAGGCCCCCGAGCAACGCGCTTGTGGACTGGCCTTTCCTGAGGCCACCAGAGCGGGTCCCTGAGATACCCGTCGTATGTCGAGAGCACCTGCAGCAACTCGAGAAAATCCAGGAGGTTCTCCCCTCCAGGCGAGGTGAGGCTCCTTTCTGCTGAGGCGTCTCGAGGCTAATCACACCTACCCTCTGGAACTTCCAAAGGGTCCTTCACACCCTTGCTGCAACTCAACAAGTTCCCGGATATACCCGTCTCCACTCGAGAGGAAGCACGAGCGTCCCGCCCACATCCAGAGGAGCCCCGTTACCGCCTCCTAGCTCGAGAGGTGGGATCCTTTCACTGCTTCATCGGGAAAGGATTCCCGCCATTCCCGCCGCATCTCAAGAGGAGGCGCTCTCAACAGGAAAAGCGAGAGAAACCCCAGTGTCGTGCCACAATTCCAAGGGACCCCCAGATGTCAGTCCATTCCAGAGGAACTTGCTTTCCCTGCACTGACTCTACTTTCACGCCGAGGATCCACTCACTACACCATGGAACGTGGTCAGCTCTGTGGGAAAGCCTCGTTGGAAAGCCTCGAGGGAAAGCCAGAGATCCCTTGATCCACGCGACGGGAAGTGTGACACTGCTGCTACAGTTCCTGAGGAGAGCTCACGTGCATGCCCCCACATGAGATGAGCACAGACTCCCCAGGGGAAACTCCAGAAGTAAGCCAAGATCCATGTCAGCACTGAAGAGGAATCCTCCGGTTCCAGCCCCGACTCCACAAAAGGTCTTAGGCCCCGACATCGACCGGAGAGGAATCCCGAAAGGCGCCCTTGCAACTCCCATGGGCACTGGCCTTTCCTGAGGCCACCAGAGCGGGTCCCTGAGGTCCCTGTCGTAACTCGAGAGACCCTGCCCAACTCTGGAAAATCCAGGAGGTTCTCCCCTCCAGGCGAGATAAGGCCCATTTCCTCTGAGGCGTCTGGAGGCTCATCACACCTAAATTCTGGAAATTCAAAAGGGTCCTTGCTGCAACTCAAGAAGTCCCCGACATACCCGTCGCCACTCGAGAGGAAGCACGAGGGTCCCGCCCACATTCAGAGGAGACGCCGTTTTGGTATCGAAGCTCGAGATGAGGGATCCTTTCCCTGCTTGGTCAGGAAATAATACCCGCCATTCTGGCACCATCTCCACACAAGGTCTTAGCCCCGGCATCGACGGGAGAGGAATCCCGAGAGGCCCCCGAGCCAACTCGAAAGGGGACTGGCCTTTCCTGAGGCCACCAGAGCGGGTCCCTGATGTCCCGGTCATAAGTTGTGAGCACCTGCCTCAACTGGAGAAAATCCAGGTGGTTCTTCCCTCCAGGCGAGATGAGGCCCATTTCTGCTGGCCATATCCAGGCTAATCACACCTAACCTGTGGAACTTCCAAAGGGTCCTTCACATCCTTGCTGCAACTCAAGAAGCTCCCCGACATACCCGTCTCCAGTGGAGAGGAAGCACGAGAGTCCCACTCACATCTAGAGGAGCCCCGTTTCCGCCTCCTAGATCGAGAGGAGGGATCCTTTCCTGCGTGGTCGGGAAAGAATTCCCGGCGTTCCTGTCGCATCTCAAGAGGAGGCGATCTCCACAGGAAAGGCGAGAGGAAATCCAGGTTAGTGCCAACATTCCCAGAGTCAGCCAGATGTCTCTGTCCATTCCAGGGAAACCTGTTTCCATGCTTTGCCTCGACTTTCAAGCCGAGGATCGACTCTCACCACTGTGGCACGTGGGACAGCGCTGTGAGAAAGGCCCGTGGGAAAGCCTCGTGGGAAAGGCTCGTGGGAAAGCCCCTAGGGAAAGGCACTGATCCCTTGATCCACGCGAAGGGAAGCGTATCACTGCTGCTAGAGGTCGGGAGGAAAGGGCACGTGCATGCCCCCATCGAGACGAGTACTGACTCCACTGGGGAGACTCCAGAAGTACCCCAAGAACCATGTCAGCACTGGAGAGGATTCCTCAGGTTCCGGCACCGACTCCACACAACGACTTAGGCCCCCGGCTTCGACGGGAGAGGAATCCCGAGAGGCCCCAGAGCAACTTGCATGGGGACTGGCCTTTCCTGAGGCCACCAGAGCGGATCACTGAGGTCCCCGTCGTAAGTCGAGAGCACCTGGCGGAAACTCGAGAAAATCCAGGATATTCTCCCCTCCAGGTTAGATGAGGCCCATTTCCGCTGAGGCGTCTCGAAGCTAATCACACGTAACCTCTGGAACTTCCAAAGGGTCCTTCACACCCTTGCTGCAACTCAAGAAGTTCCCCGACATACCCGTCTCCACTCGAGAGGAAGCAAGAGAGTCCCGCCCACATCCAGAGGAGCCCCATTTCTCCCTCATAGCTCGAGACGAGGTATCCTTTCTCTGTGTGTCGGGAAAGAATTCCTGGGGTTCCCGTCGCATCTCCAGAGGAGGCGCTCTCCACAGGAAAGGCGAGAGGAGCTCCAGGGTCGTGCAACCATTCCCAGAGTCCCCCAGATATCTCAGTCCATTCCAGGGAAAACTGTTTTCCCGGCACTGCCTCGACTTTCAAGCCGAGGATTGACTCACACCATGGTGGCACGTGGGACAGCCTTGTGGAAAAGCCTCGTGGGAAAACCTAGTGGGAAATCCTCGAGGGAAAGCCACAGATCCCTTGATCCACGCCAAGGGAAGCGTGACACTGCTGCTACAGCTCGGGAGGAAAGCGCACGTGCATGCCACCACTGGAGACGAGGACTGACTTCCCTGGGGAGACTCCAGAAGTCCCTCAAGATCCTTGTCAGCACTGGAGAGGAATCCTGAGGTTCCCGCACCATCTCCACACAATGTCTTAGGCCCTGGCATCGACGGGAGAGGAATCCTGAGAGGCCCCCGAGCAATTCGCATGGGGGCCGGGTCTTTCCTGAGGTCACCAGAGCAGGTCCCTGAGGTCCCGGTCGTAAGATGTGAGCACCTGACTCAACTGGAGAAAATCCAGGAGATTCTCCCCTCCAGGCGAGATGAGGCCCATTTCCGCTGAGGTGTCTTGGGGCTAATCACACCTAACATCTAGAACTTCCAAAGCGTCTTCACACCCTCGCTGCAACTCAAGAAGTTCCCCGACATACCCGTCTCCACTCGAGAGGAAGCACAGGAGTCCTGCCCACATCCAGATGAGCCCCGTTTCCGCCTCATAGCTCGAGAGGTGGGATGCTTTCGCTGCGTGGTCGGGAAAGAATTCCCGGCGTTCCCTCGCATCTCAAGAGGAGGCGCTCTCCTCAGGGAAGGCGAGAGGAAATCCAGCGTCGTGCCACCATTCCCACAGACCCCCAGATGTCTCAGTCCATTCCAGGGAAAACTGTTTTCCCTGCACTGCCTCGACTTTCAAGCCAAGGATCGACTCTCACCACGGTGGCACGTGGGACAGCCCTGTGGGAAAGCCTCGTGGGAAAGTATCGAGGGAAAGCCACTGCTCTCTTGATCCACATGAAGGGAAGCGTAACACTCCTGCAGGAGCTCGGGAGGAAAGCGCACGTGCCTGACCCCACTCGAGTCGAGGTCTGACTCCCCTAGGGAGACTCCAGAATTACCCCAAGATCCATGTCAGCACTGGAGAGGAATCCTCAGGTTCCGGCATCGACTCCATACAAGGTCTTAGGCCCCGGCATCGACGGGAGAGGAATCCCGAAAGGCCCCCCTTGCAACTCCCATGGGCACTGGCCTTTCCTGAGGCCACCAGAGCGGGTCCCTGAGGTCCCTGTCGTAACTCGAGAGACCCTGCCCAACTCTAGAAAATCCAGGAGGTTCTCCCCTCCAGGCGAGATGAGGCCCATTTCCTCGGAGGCGTCTGGAGGCCTCATCACACCTAAACTCTGGAAATTCAAAAGGGTCCCTTGCTGCAACTCAAGAAGTTCCCCGACATACCCGTCGCCACTCGAGAGGAAGCACGAGGATCCCGCCCACATCCAGAGGAGACGCCGTTTTGGTATCGAAGCTCGACATGAGGGATCCTTTCCCTGCTTGGTCAGGAAATAATACCCGCCTTCCGCTCGCATTTCAAGGGAAGCGCTCTCCACAGGAAAGGCGAGAGGAACTCCAGGGTCGTGCCACCATTCACAGAGTCGCCCAGATGTCTCAGTCCATTCCAGAGGAAACTGTTTTTCCTACACTGCCTCGAATTTCACGGCGAGGATCGACTCACACCACGGTGGCACGTGGGATAGCCCTGTCGGAAAGCCTTCATGGGAAATCCTCTTGGGAAAGCCTCGAGGGAAAGCCACAGATCCCTTGATCCACGCGAAGGGAAGCGTATCACTGCTGCTAGAGCTCGGGAGGAAAGCGCACGTGCCTGCTCCCACTCGAGACAAGGACTCACTCCCCTGGGGAGACTCCAGAAGTACCCCAAGATCCATGTCAGCACTGGAGAGGAATCCTCAGGTTCTGGCACCATCTCCACACAAGGTCTTAGGACTCGGCATCGACGGGAGAGAATCCCGAGTGGCCCCCGAGCAATTCGCATGGGGACTGGTCTTTCCTGAGGCCACCAGAGCAGGTCCCTGAGGTCCCGGTCGTAAGTTGTGAGCAACCTGCCTCAACTGGAGAAAATCCAGTTTGTTCTTCCCTCCAGGCGAGATGAGGCCCGATTTCCGCTGAGCCATATCCAGGCTAATCACACCTAACCTGTGGAACTTCCAAAGGGTCCTTCACACCCTTGCTGCAACTCAAGAAGCTCCCCGACATACCCGTCTCCACTCGAGAGGAAGCACGAGAGTCCCACCCACATCCAGAGGAGCCCCTTTTCTCCCTCATAGCTCGAGACGAGGGATCCTTTCACTGTGTGTCGGGAAAGAATTCCTGGGGTTCCCGTCGCATCTCCAGAGGAGGCGCTCTCCACAGGAAAGGCGAGAGGAACTCCAGGGTGGTGCCACCATTCCAGAGTCCCCCAGATATCTCCAGTCCATTCCAGGGAAACCTGTTTTCCCTGCAGTGCCTCGACTTTCAAAGCCGAGGATCGACTCACACCATGGTGGCACGTGGCACAACCCTGTGGGAAAGCCTCGTGGGAAAACCTCGTGGGAAATCCTCGAGGGAAAGCCACAGATCCCTTGATCCACGCCAAGGGAAGGGTAACACTACTGCTACAGCTCGGGAGGAAAGCGCACGTGCATGCCACCACTGAAGACGAGGACTGACTTCCCTGGGGAGACTCCAGAAGTCCCTCAAGATCCATGTCAGCACTGGAGAGGAATCCTGAGGTTCCAGCACCATCTCCACACAATGTCTTAGGCCCCGGCATTGACGGGAGAGGAATCCGAGAGGGCCCACGAGCAATTCCCATGGGGACTGGTCTTTCCTGAGCCACCAGAGCAGGTCCCTGAGGTCCCGGTCGTAAGTGTGAGCACCTGCCTCAACTGGAGAAAATCCAGGAGGTTCTCACCCTCCAGGCGAGATGAGGCCCATTTCCGCTGAGCGTCTCGAAGGCTAATCACACCTAACCTCTGGAACTTTCAAAGGGTCCTTCACACCCTGCAACTCAGAAATTCCCCGACATACCCGTCTCCACTCGAGAGGAAGCACGAGAGTCCCGCCCACATCCAGAGGAGCCCGTTTCCGCCTCCTAGCTCGAGAGGAGGGATCCTTTCCCTGTGTGGTCGGGAAAGAATTCCCGGCGTTCCCGTCGCATCTCAAGAGGAGGCGCTCTCCACAGGAAAGGGCGAGAGGAACTCCAGGGTCGTGCACCATTCCCAGAGTCCCCAGATGTCTCAGTCCATTCCAGGGAAAAACCTGTTTTCCCTGCACTGCCTCGACTTTCAAGCCGAGGATCGACTCACACCACGGTGGCACGTGGGACAGGCCCTGTGGGAAAGCCTCGTGGGAAAAGCTCGAGGGAAAGCCACAGATCCCTTGATCCGTGAAGGGAAGCGTGAACACTACTGCTACAGATCGGAGGAAAGCGCACGTGCATGCCCCACTGAGACGAGGACTGACTCCCCTGGGGAGACTCCAGAAGTACCCCAAGATCCATGTCAGCACTGGAGAGGAATCCTCAGGTTCCAGCACCGACTCCACACAAAGTCTTAGGCTGGCATCGACGGGAGAGGAATCCGAGAGGCCCCGAGCATCTCGCTTGGGGACTGCCTTTCTTTCCTGAGGCCACCAGAGCGGGTCCCTGAGGTCCCCGTCGTAAGTCGAGAGCACCTGCCGCAACTCGAGAAAATC
>NW_017215376.1:0-13954 GCF_001704415.2 Capra hircus
AAAAAAACAATCCTAATCCCAGTTCTAAAAAAAAAAGGTTGACTAGTGAGACAGAGTTGGCTTTTGTTAAAGTGAATGAGGCTTTAAATGATCAGTAATTAAGATTAATATTGCCAAAAGAGGAGATTAAATTATTCTTGCCACAAAATGTATACCTACAGGATGCTTGTGACAAGAAGGGCCCATTGGTTCCATCTACCAAATGACCCCAAGAAAAATAGTTTTATCTTATCCCAACTTGGTGGAACAATTAATTTTAAAAAAAGAAAAAGAAGTATAGAACTTTTTCGAAAATAAGTAACAATTATAGGTAATTCCATTCAATAAAGATCAACTGCAATTCTTTTACAAAAATAGTGATGATTTGGCAAGTTGCTCTGATAGATTTCAGGAGTCAAATTTTGTTTTATTTGCCCTCAAGCCCCAACAGTAGTTAAAAGTGCAAAAATTTTAGATTGGCAATTTGAGGATACCTGTGAAACTTTTCTAACTTATGTCGTTCCTTCGCTCCCCTTACCCTGTGGGGGAGGACATGCTATCTCAAATGGGAGTGTTACTTTTTAGCCCTGATGATAAAGTGACCTCTCAGATGCTGCAGATCGGCTATGATCCATCAAAAAGATTGGGTAAACAACAGACAAGAATAATTGAGCCAATTTGCCCAACTCCTCACAAGCTATGTACTGGATTGGGATATCCAAATTTATAATGGAGGCCATTGTTTTTGCTGCCTACCCCACTACATGAAAATCTCAAGATCCGGTGTGGGTGGAACAGTGGCCTCTGCCTAAGGAAAAATTACTGACATATTAATTAAAAAGATTAATTCAAGTATACTGATTTATTAAATTGTTAGTAAAGAACCATCAAAAATTGTACTTCCATATAACAGAGAACAACCTGATGCTTTTCAAATGTTTGATGATTGGTAGATTGCTATAGAAAATTCTTGTGATCAGATCTTGCATCATTTACCCCTCACATGCTTTGTTAATTCAAAAATTAAAAAAGGAGAAATTAAGTATAATTTTCCCCCATCAGATTTTACAACATGTTCTCTTTGTAATAAGTTGAATGTTGATTCGTTTGAAACAGTAAAATAAAAAGCCATTAGTAAAGCAAAAAGATTTCCTCCAGATAACAAAAAGATCCCGACCCAAAATTTACTGCGGGTCGAGGAAGTGTTTATATTTTTTCCACAGGGTGCAGATTCGTCAATTTAGATCCCGGACAGACTGATTCGCCACAAAAGAAAAAGGAACTTCTCTGCCGCCACCGCCGCGGGAAACAGCGGCGCACCAAAAGCTGCGGGGCGGGGCCAGCGTGACTGACGGAACCCAGTGCACTGCACTCGCAGCCCGTAACAGCGCCAGTGTCAGGGCGGGGTGAAGGCCGCCGCTCCCACTGGCAGAAGAGGCAAAAGAAACATCAAGATCCCGGCGGGACTAACAGCTGCTGCAGCGCAAACTCCAACCAGAAAACGACTCTATTACTCTATTTTGGCTTGTCTATCCTCTCCTTATGTTCTTTTCACCAATGATTCCAGAAAACTTAACGTACCTAATGTAGCGACTTGTGAACCATGGATGTTTTTCATCTTGTTTAACTCCTCAAAGTAATGTCTGCTCTTTTGTGGTTTTAAAGATGTCCTGTAACTGTAACAACTTATTGATATGATAATTATGTTCTTGCTGTGTTACAACTGTTATTGTTACTACGACAGCAATCATTGACTCAACAAGTGTAAATGCCCAATATGTTAAAAAATCAAGTTTTAGGTGTTTTGGAACAGCTCAGATATTAGTTTAGACTTAGGGAAACTGCATAACCAGATTCAGACCTTGGAACACTCCCGATTAGATTTTACCACCGCAGGAAAAGCCAATGACTTTCTCCACACTTTCTCTAACTTCATTTCTGAAAAGACTATTCTGTCTACTGTTTATAATCTTGCTCCTCGTAATCATTCTTCCCTGTATTGTCTAGATTCTTCGGCAGAGCATTCGGAATCTCGCGACCGAACTGCACCTGATTTTAAACATAAATAATTAATTATTTAAAATTAAAAAGGTGAGATGCCGGGAGCCAGTGTGAGGAATCCCGCCCGTGACAAGGTCATGAGGAAGGAAGCTGACATACGCAAGGCGTGCTCAGACTTCAGGGATCCCTCTGGAAATTCCTAAGCATGTACCCCAACAAAAATCTGCCGGCTTTTGTGCTCTGCTTTTCCACTCTTCTGACATTTTCTGGAAAAAGTCAATTCAGGGCTTTAGTCTTCTGCATTTGAAAGAGTGTTTCAATCCAAAAAACCCCTCCGATGGCTTTCTAGCCTGCCTGCAGGACTCTGCGAGTGTGATTGTTTGAGGCCTCCTGACCGCAGGAGGCACAGGAAGCTTAAAACATCCTAGGAATGTAGGGGCTTCCGAGGAGTCAAAATCTTTAGAATAGGACTGATTAAAAGTTTCATTTGTTGAGTCAATGCTTGCTGCCAAATTTTCATATCCTTTATTTTTAGATATAGTTGGTATATAGAAAAACAAGTAGTAGACCTGGTATTAGCAACATTAGATCTTCGAGTTACGTACCTTCTTTGTTATATCCCACTGCACCTTTGTTCTATAGAGATGTAACTTTAATGCTTTAAGGAGATGCAAATTAAAGAAAAACACTTCAGGGGGAAACAAAATCAACATTCATTAAGGAAGAGAGATAAAAAGTGTTAACAAGCTTCTTGGCCAGAAGATAATGTAAATCACCTGAGACCTTTTGTATACAAAATGATGTATAGAAAGAGTCTGGGCTGCGAACGCTACATAATTCTGTGTTACCCATTGATCTCCATGTTTTATCAAAAGTATAAAAGGCCTTCTGAACAATAAAGGATGGGGGCCAGGGGCCAGGGGCCAGTTTCTCGGACCAGTTTCTCGAACTAGTCTCTCGGCCTGGTTTCTTGGGACTCTGGCTCCCCCCATGTCTCTCTCTTTCTCCTCTTCTCTCCCCTTTCCTCTCTCTGCTCTTTACTTTAACTTCAGGCTGAATCTCCATCTGGGGCGCGGAGGCTCGCCAGGTCTACTTACTTGCCCCGGCTGTTAAGACCCGCGCGAAAGGGAGCTTAAGGCGAGGCACCCTTAGATATTCAAGCGGGCGCCGGTGGCCCAAGGTAGATGGTGCAAATTCCTTGTCTGGAATTTTATTGGCCTTCCGCGTAAACCAAGCTATTCAGCCCTCTTCCTCCACTTAATCTTCTTACTACACTATAGTTTCTTAATCTAATCTTACATTAATAAACAAACAAGTCTTTCCACGCCAACGCCGTCCACCCTTCGAATTCCCTGGATCCACCGGGGCTAGACCCCGGCACCCCAAGATCCATGTCAGCACTGGAGAGGAATCCTCAGGTTCCGCCACCGACTCCACACAAGATCATAGGCCCCGGCATCGACGGGAGAGGAATCCCGAGAGGCCCCTGGGCAACTCGCATGGGGACTGGCCTTTCCTGAGGCCACCAGAGCGGGTCCCTGAGGTCCCCATCGTAAGTCGAGAGCACCCGCTGCAACTCGAGAAAATCCAGGAGGTTCTCCCCTCCAGGCGAAATGAGACCCATTTCCGCTGAGGTGTCTCCAGGCTAATCACACCTAACCTCTGGAACTTCCAAAGGGTCCTTCACACCCTTGCTGCAACTCAAGAAGTTCCCCGACATGCCCGGCTCCTCTCGAGAGGAAGCACTAGCGTTCCGCCCACATCCAGAGGAGCCCCGCTTCTGCCTCCTAGCTCAAGAGGAGGGATCCTTTCCCTGCGTGGTCGGGAAAGAATTCCCGGCGTTCCCGTCGCATCTCAAGAGGAGGCGCTCCCACAGGAAAGGCGAGAGGAACTCCAGGGTCGTGCCACATTCCCAGAGTTCCCCAGATATCTCAGTCCATTCCAGGGAAACCTGTTTTCCCTGCACTGCCTTGACTTTCAAGCCGAGGATCGACTCACACCAAGGTGGCACGTGGGACAGCCCTGTGGGAAAGCCTCATGGGAAAGCCTCGATGTAAAGCCACAGATCCCTTGATCCACGCCAAGGGAAGCGTGACACTGCTGCTACTGCTCGAGAGGAAAGCGCACGTGCATGCCCCCACTCGAGACAAGGACTGACTCCCCTGGGGAGACTCCAGAAGTACCCCAAGATCCATGTCAGCACTGGAGGGGAATCCTCAGTTTCCGTCACCGACTCCACACAAGGCCTTAGGTCCTGGCTTCGATGGGAGTGGAATCCCGAGAGGCCCTGGAGCAACATGCAAGTGGACTGGCCTTTCCTGAGGCCACCAGAGCGGGTCCCTGAGGTCCCCGTCGTAAGTCGAGAGCACCTGCCGCAACTCGAGAAAATCCAGGAGGTTCTCCCCTCCAGGCGAGATGAGGCCCATGTCCGCTGAGGTGTCTCGACGCTAATCACACCTAAATTCTGGAACTTCCAAAGGGTCCTTCACACCCTTGCTGCAACTCAAGAAGTTCCTCGACATACCCGTCTCCACTCGATAGGAAGCACTAGCGTTCCGCCCACATCCAGGGGAGCCCCGCTTCCGCCTCCTAGCTCAAGAGGAGGGATCCTTTCCCTGCGTGGTCGGGAAAGAAATCCCGGCGTTCCCGTCGCATCTCAAGAGGAGGCGCTCCCACAGGAAAGGCGCGAGGAACTCCAGGGTCGTGCTACATTCCCTGAGTTCCTCAGTCCATTCCAGGGAAACCTGTTTTCCCTGCACTGCCTCGACTTTGAAGCCGAGGATCGACTCACACCACGGTGGTACGTGGGACATCCCTGTGGGAAAGCCTCGTGTGAAAGCCTCCTGGCAAAGCCTCGAGGGAAAGCCCCTGATCCCTTTATCCACGCGAAGGGAAGTGTGACACTGCTGCTACAGCTCGGGAGGATAGCGCACGTGCATGCCCCCACTCGAGACAAGGACTTACTCCACTGAGGAGACTCCATAAGTACCCCAAGATCCATGTCAGCACTGGAGAGGAATGCTCAGGTTCCAGCACCGACTCCACACAATATCATAGGCCCCGGCATCGAAGGGAGAGGAATCCTGAGAGGACCCCGAGCAACTCGCATGGGGACTGGCCTTTCCTGAGGCCACCAGAGCGGGTCCCTGAGGTCCCCGTCGCAAGTCGAGAGGACCTGCCGCAACTCGAGAAAATCCAGGAGGTTCTCGCCTCCAGGCGAGATGAGGCCCATTTTTGCTGAGGCGTCTGTAGGCTAAACACATCTAACCTCTGCAACTTCCAAAGGGTTCTTCCCACCCTTGCTGCAACTCAAGAAGTTCCCCGACATACCCGTCTGCACTCGAGAGGAAGCACGAGAGTCCCGCCCTAATCCAGAGGAGCCCCGTTTCCGCCCCCTAGCTCGAGAGGAGGGATCCTTTCCCTGCGTGGTCGCGAAAGAATTCGTGGCGTTCCCATCGCATCTCAAGTGGAGGCGCTCTCCACAGGAAAGGCGAGAGGAACTCCAGGGTCGTGCCACCATTCCCAGAGTCCCCCAGATGTCTCAGTCCATTCCAGTGAAACCTGTTTTCAATGCACTGCCTCGACTTTCAAGCCGAGGATCGACTCAATCCACGGTGGCACGTGGGACAGCCCTGTGGGAAAGCCTCGTGGGAAAGCCTCGTCGGAAAGCCTCGTGGGAAAGCCTCGTGGGAAAGCCACAGATCCCTTGATCCCCTCGATGGGAAGCATGACACTGCTGCTACAGCTCGGGAGGAAATCACACGTGCATGCCCCCACTCGAGACAAGGACTGACTCCACTGGGGAGACTCCAGAAGATCCCCAAGATCCATATCAGCACTGGAGAGGAATGCTGAGGTTCCGGCACTGAATCCACAAAAGATCTTAGGTCCCAGCATCGACGGTAGAGGAATCCCGAGAGGCCCCCGAGCAACTCGCAAGGGGACTGGCCTTTCCTGAGGCCACCAGAGTGGGTCCCTGAGGTCCCTGTCGTAAGTGGAGAGCACCTTCCGCAACTCGAGAAAATTCAGGAGGCTCTCGCCTCCAGGCGAGATGAGGCCCATTTCCGCTGAGGCGTCTCGACGCTAATCACACCTAAATTCTGCAACTTCCAAAGGGTCCTTCGCACCCTTGCTGCAACTCAAGAAGTTCCCCGACACACCCGTCTCCACTCGAGAGAAAACACGAGAGTCCCGCTCACATCCAGAGGAGCCCCTTTCCTCCTCCTAGCTCTAGAAGAGGGATTCTTTCCCTGCGTGATCGGGAAAGATTTCCCGGCGTTTCCGTCGCATCTCAAGAGGTGGCACTCTCCACAGGAAAGGCGAGATGAACTCCAGGGTCGTGCCACCATTCCCAGAGTCTCCGTGTTGTCTCAGTCCATTCCAGGGAAACCTGTTTTCCCTGCACTGCCTCGACTTTGAAGCCGAGGATCGACTCACACCACGGTGGCACGAGGGAAAACCCTGTGGGAAAGCCTCGTGGGAAAGCCTCGTGGGAAAGCCTCGAGGGAAAGCCGCTGATCCCTTGATCCACTCGACGGGAAGCGTGACACTGCTGCTACAGCTCTGGAGGAAAGCGCACGTGCATGCCACCACTTGAGACGAGGACTGATCCCCTGGGGAGACTCCGGAAGTACCCCAAGATCCATGTCAGCACTGGAGAGGAATCCTCAGGTTCCGGCACCGACTCCACACAAGGTCTTAGGCCCGTACATCGACGGGAGAGGAATCCCGAGGCCCCCGAGCAACTCGCATGGGGACTGGCCTTTCCTGAGGCCACCAGAGCAGGTCCCTGAGGTCCCCGTCGTAAGTCGAGAGCACCTGCCGCAACTCGAGAAAATCCAGTAGGTTCTCCCCTCCAGGCGAGATGAGGCCCATTTCCGCTGAGGCATCTCGAGGCTAATCACACCTAACCTCTGGAACTTTCAAAGGGTCCTTCACACCCTTGCTGCAACTCAAGAAGTTCCCCGACATACCCTTCTCCACTCTAGAGGAAGCACGACAGTCCCGCCCACATCCAGAGGAGCCCCGTTTCCGAATCCTAGCTAGAGAGGAGGGATCCTTTCCCTGCGTGGTCGGGAAAGAATTCCCTGCGTTCCCGTCGCATCTCAAGAGGAGGCGCTCTCCACAGGAAAGGCGAGAGGAACTACAGCGTCGTGCCACCATTCCCAGAGTCCCCAGATGTCTCAGTCCATTCCAGGAAAACCTGTTTTCTCTGCACTGCCTCGACTTTCAAGCCGTGGATTGACTCACACCACGGGGGCACGTGGGACAGCCCTGTGGGAAAGCCTCGTGGGAAAGCCTCGTGGGAAAGCCTCGAGCGAAAGCCACAGACCCCTTGATCCTTGCGAAGGGAAGCGTGACACCGCTGCTATAGCTCGGGAGGTAATCGCACGTGCATGTCAACACTCGAGACGAGGACTGACTCCCCTGGGGAGACTCCAGAAGTACCCGAATATCGATATCAGCACTGGAGAGCAATGCTCAGGTTACGGAACCGATTCCACACAAGATCTTAGGCCCCGGCATTGAACCGAGGAATCCCGAGAGGCCTACGAGCAATTCGCATGGGGACTGGCCTTTCCTGAGGCTACAAGAGCGGGTCCCTGAG
Organism: Capra hircus; assembly: GCF_001704415.2. Lineage (NCBI taxonomy): Eukaryota > Metazoa > Chordata > Mammalia > Artiodactyla > Bovidae > Capra > Capra hircus. The sequence continues at coordinate 7,589 of NW_017215376.1, forward strand.
GTCCCCGTCATATTTCGAGAGCACTTGCGCAACTCGAGAAAATTCAGGAGGTTCTCCCCTCCAGGCGAGATGAGGCCCTTTTCTCCTGAGGCGTATTGAGTCTAATCACACCTAACCTCTGGAACTTCCAAAGGGTCCTTCACACCCTTGCTGCAACTCAAGAAGTTCCCGGACATTCCCGACTTCACTCGAGAGGAAGCATGAGAGTCCCGCCCACATCCAGAGGAGACCGTTTTCCGCCTCCTAGCTCGAGAGGAGGGATCCTTTCCCTGCGTGTTCGGGAAAGAATTCCCAGCGTTGCCGTCGCAACTCAAGAGGAGGCTCTCTCCACAGGAAAGGCGAGAGGAACTCCAGGCTCTTGCCTCCATTCCCAGAGTCCACCAGATGTCTCAGTCCATTCCAGGGAAACCTGTTTTCTCTGCACTGCCTCGACGTTCAAGCCGAGGATCGACTCACACCACGGTGGCACGTGGGACAGCCCTGTGGGAAAGCCTCGTGGGAAATCCTCGTGGAAAAGCCTCAAGCGAAAGCCACAGATCCTTTGATCCACACGACAGAAATATGACCCTGCTGCTACTGCTCTGGAGGAAAGCCCACCTGCATGCCACCACTCGAGACAAGGACTGACTCCCCTGGGGAGACTCCAGAACTACCCCAAGATCCATGTCAGCACTGGAGAGGAAACCTCAGGTTCCGGCACCGAATCCACACAAGGTCTTAGTCCCGGCATCGACGGGAGAGGAATCCCGAGTGGCTCCCGTGCAACTGGCATGTGGACTTGCATTTACTGAGGCCGCGAGAGCGGGTCCCTGAGGTCCCCGTCGTAAGTCGAGAGCACCTGCTGAAACTCGAGAAAATCCAGGAGGTTCTCCCATGCAGGCGAGATGAGGCCCATTTCCGCTAAGGCGTCTCGAGGCTAATTACACCTAACCTCTGGAACTTCCAAAGGGTCCTTCACACCCTTGCTGCAACTCAAGAAGTTCCCGGACATTCCCGACTCCACTCGAGAGGAAGCACTAGAGTTCCGCCATATCCAGAGGTGCCCCGTTTCCACCTCATACCTCGAGAGGAGGGATCCTGCCCCCTGCGTGGTAGGGAAAAAATTCCCGGTATTCCCGTCGCATCCCAAGAAGAGGCGCTCTCCACAGGAAAGGCGAGAGGAACTCCAGGGTCGTGCCACCATTCCCAGAGTCCCGCAGATGTCTAAGTCCATTCCAGGGAAATCTGTTTTCCCTCGATTGCCGCGACTTTCAAGCCGAGGATCGACTCACACCACGGTGGCACGTGGGACAGCCCTGTGGAAAGCCTCGTGGGAAAGCCTCGAGGGAAAGCCACAGATCCCTTGATCCACGCGAAGGGAAGCGTTGCACTGCTGCTACAGCTCGGGAGGAAAGTGCACGTTCATGCCCCCACACAAGACGACGACTAACTCCCCTGGGGAGACTCCAGAAGTACCCCAAGATCCATGTCAGCACTAGAGAGGAAACCTCAAGTTCCGGCACCGACTCCACACAGGGTCTTAGGCCCCGGAATCGACGGGAGAGGAATCCCGAGAGGCCCCCGAGCAACTTGCATGGGGACTGGCCTTTCCTGAGGCCACCACAGCGGGTACCTGAGGTCCCCGTAGGTAAGTCCAGAGCACCTGCCCGCATCTCGAGAACATCCAGGAGGTTCTCCCCTCCAGGCGAGATGAGGCCCTTTTCCTCTGAGGCGTCTCGAGGCTAACCATACCTAACATCTGGAACTTCCAAAGGGTCCTTCACACCCTTGCTGCAACTCAAGAAGTTCTCCGACATACCTGACTCCACTCGAGAGGAAGCACGAGAATCCCGCCCACATCCAGAGGAGCCCCGTTTCCGCCTCACACCTCGAGGTCAGGTATCCTTTCCCTGCATGTTCGGGAAAGAATTCCCGGTGTTCCCGTCGCATCTCATGAGGAGGCGCTCTCCACAGGAAAGGCGGAGGAACTCCAGGGTCGTGCCACCATTCCAAGAGTCCCCCAGATATCTCAGTCTGCCGGGGTCCAGCCCCGCTGGATCCAGGGAATTCGACGGATGGACGGCGTTGTCGTGGAAAGTCTTTTTTATTTATTAATGTAAGATTAGATTAAGAAATTATAGTGTAGTAAGAAGATTAACTGGAGGAAAAGGGCTGAATAGCTTGGTTTACGTGGAAGACCAATAAAATTCCAGGCAAGGAATTTTCACCATCTACGTTGGGCCACCAGCCCCTGCTTGAATATCTAAGGGTGCCTACCCTTAAGCTCCCTTTCGTGCAGGTCTTAACAGCCAGGCAAGTAAGTAGACCTGGCGAGCCTCCGCGCCCTGGTGGAGATTCAGCCTGAAGTTAAAGTAAAAAGCAGAGAGAAGGAAAGGGAGAGAAGAAGAAAGAGAGAAAAGACACAGGGGAGCCTGAGTCCCAAGAAACCAGGCCGAGAGACTAGTTCGAGAAACTGGTCCGAGAAACTGGCCCCATCCTTTATTGTTCATAAAGCCTTTTATACTTTTGATAAAACATGGAGTTCAATGGTAACACAAAATTATGTAGCGTTCGCACCCCAGACTCTTTCTGTACATCATTTTGTATACAAAAGTCTCTGGTGATTTACATTATCTTCTGGCCAAGAGGCTTGTTAAACACTTTTTGGCTCTCTTCCTTAATGAATGTTAATTTTGTTTCCTCTGAAGTGTTTTCTTTAATCTTGCATTTCCTTAAAGCATTAAAGTTACATCTCTATAGAACAAAGTGCAGTGGGTTATAACAAAGAAGGTACTTAACTCAAAGATCTAATGTTGCTAATACCTGTCTACTACTTTTTTTTTAATATACCAACTCTATCTAAAAATAAAGGATATGAAAATTAGCAGCAAGCATTGACCCAAAAAATGAAACTTTTAATCAGTCCTATTATAAAGATTTTGACTCCTCGGATGCCCCTACATTCCTAGGATGTTTTAAGCTTCCTGTGCCTCCTGGGGAAAGGAGGCCTCAAACAATCACATGCCCAGCTGTACGAGTCCTTGCAGGCAGGCTAGAAAGCATTCAGAGGGGTTTTTGGATTGAAACACTCTTTCAAATGCAGAAGACTAAAGCCCTGAATTGACTTTTTCCCAGAAAATGTCAGAAGAGTGGAAAAGCAGAGCCAAAAAAGCCGGCAGATTTTTGTTGGGGTACGTGTGTAGGAACTTCCAGAGGGGTCCCTGAAGTCTGAACACACCATGCCTATGTCAGCTTTCTTCCTCATGACGTTATCACGGGCGGGAGTCCTCATACTGGCTCCCAGCATCAGTCCAATTCAGAGGACCCTGTTTTCCCTGCACTGCCTCGACTTTCACGCTGAGGATCAACTCACACCACGGTGCACGAGGGAAAGCCCTGTGAGAAAGCCTCGTGGGAAAGCCTCCAGGGAAAGCCACAGATCCCTTGATCCACGACGGGAAGCGTGACCCTCCTGCTACAGCTCGGGAGGAAAGCACACGTGCGTGCCCTCACTTGAGAGGAGGATTGACTCTCCAGGGGAGACTCCAGAAGAACCCCAATATCCGTGTCAGCACTGCAGAGGAAACCTCAGGTTCCGGCCCGAATCCACACAAGTTGTTCGGCCCCCGGCATCAAACAGGAGAGTTATCAAGAGAAGCCCCCAGCATCTGCATGGGGACTGGCCTTTGATGAAGCCAACAGAGCGGGCCTGAGGTTCCCGTCGTAAGTCGGGAGCACCTGCCGCAACTCGAGAAAATCCAGGAGGTTCTCCCTCCAGGCGAGATGAGGCCCATTTCCAATGAGGTGTCTCGAGGCTAATTACATCTAATCTCTGGAACTTCCAAAGGTCCTTCACACCCTTGCTGCAACTCAAGAAGTTCCCGACATTCCCATCTCCACTCGAGAGGAAACACGAGGGTCCTGCCCACATCCAGAGTAGCCCCGTTTCATCCTCCTAGCTAGAGATGAGGGATCCTTTCCCTGCTTGGTCGGGAAAGAACTTCCGGCATTCCGCGTCGCATCTCAGGTGGAGGCGCTCTCCACAGGAAGGGAGAGAGGAACTCCATGATCGTGCCACCATTTCAAGCGTCCCCAGATGTCTCAGTCCATTCCAGAGGATCTTGTTTTTACAGAGTGCCTAAACTTTCAATGCCGAGGATCGCCTCAACACCACGGTGGCACGGGGGACAGCCGCTGTGGGAAAGCCTCTGGGAAAGCCTCTAGGAAAGCCTAGAGGAAAAGCCACAGATCCATTGATCCACGCGACGGGAAGCATGACACTGCTACTCCTTGGATGGTGGATTGAACTTCTATATTTGATTTTTTCTACGTTTGCGGTGCAGTGTGTCTCATTGACTTTAGTCTGATTGGTGTGGACCGTCACGGATCCCGTTGATTCCGCTCTGTGGCTCAGGAGAAGGCAGGCATGGCGAGTGCTCGGCTTGGGCCTTCAGATTACCTCTCCCTCGATGCTGGGGCCTAAAGACGTTGTGGGAGTCTGGTGGCCGGAAACTGAGATTCTCTAGTGTGGAATGATTTTGGGGTATTCTGGAGTTCTTCCAGGGGGAGTTAGTCTCGTCGTCTTTGTGTGGGGGCATGAACGTGCGCTTTCCTCCCGGGATGCTGTAGGAAAGCATGTCCATCGCTCCTTTGATGTATCAAAGGATTGTGCTTTTTCCCGTCGTGGCTTTCCACGAGTGCTTTCCCACAGGGGCTGTTCCTCATTGTCTATCGGTGGATGTGAGTCGATCTTTTCGCTAGAAATTCGAAGCAGTGGCTGGGAAATCAGGTTTCCCTTGAAAAGGACTGAGACCTCTGGGGACTCCTGGAATGGTGGCACGACCCTCGGAGTTTCTCTGCCTTTTGTGAACGCCTCCTTTGGAGGATGCGCCAGGGAAGGACGCCAGGAATTCTTCTGACTAGACCAGGGAATATCCTCTCGTCGAGCTAAGCGAAACGGGGCTCCCTCTGATGATGTCTCTGGTGCTTCTCTCTCAGTTTTTGGGGAAAAGACGGTAGGTCGGCGGACTTCTTGAGTTGCTAGCAGGGTGTGAGGACCTTTGGAAGTTCCAGAGGTTAGTGTGATTAGACCATATGGCGCACTCAGCGTAAATAAGGGCCTATCGCCTGCAGGGGAGAACTCCTGATTTTCGTCGAGGTTCGCAGGCAGTGCTCTCAAGTTACGACGGACCGATCATGTAGACCCGCTCTGTACCCTCAGGAAACGGCAGGTCACATCGCGATATGCTATAAGGGCGCTCTCGGATTTCCTCGGATTGAAGCCGCGGGGCTAAGACCTTGTTTAGTGTCGGTGCCGCACTGATCGCTGAGGGTCTTCCTTTCGTCCGAGTGCTAAGACATGGGGATCTTGGGTGTAGACTATGGAGGTCTCAAGGAGTCGATCTTCGTCTGCCGCGAATAGGGGGCATGCAGTGGCCTTTCTCAGGCCGAGCATTAGGAGCCAGAGTCCAATTTTCCTGTTTGGGGTGATCAGGGTTTCTTGTATTTTCCCTCGAGGCCTTTCCACTGAGGCTTTTCGCATGAGGCCCTGGTGTCCCACAGGGGCTGTGGTCCAGGACGGTGCGGACGATCGTGGGGTGGGTGAGGTTACCGGTGTCTGGATCTTGCTGCGCGTCCCCGCGGGAATGTCGAAGGCAGTGACGGGTAAGACAAGTTCTCTGAAAGGGCGGTGGGAGACATCTTTGGGGACTCCTTGAGAGAATGGTGGGAAACACGACGCTGGAGTTCTCTCCCCTTTCTTTGTGGGGCGTGCCTCCTCTTGGAATGCGACCGGTACGGCAGGAATTCTTTCCCGAATCAGGAAAGCATCCCGGCTCACTTGGAGCTAGGGAGGGGGAATTGGGCGTCCCTGGATTGTGGGTGGCTAGCCCCTGGTGATTCCTGATGTAGTCGGCCGAAGGGGTCTCTGCGTGATACTTACTTTGAGTTGCAGCTATGGTGTGAAGGACCGCTTGGAAGTTCAGAGGTTCAGGTGTTGATTACCTGCAGAGCGCGTCTAGTGGAGAATGGGGCCTCATCTCGCCTGAATGGGGAGAATCATCCTTCCGATTTTTCTGAGTTGTGGCAAGCGTGTGCTCTGGACTTTACGACGGGGACGTCAGGGAACGCGCGTTTCTGATTGGCCTAGAAAGACCAGTCCCCAATGGCGAGTTGCTTAGAGGGGCCTCCTGGGCATTTCCCTCACGCAGTACATGCGGGCCAAGTCGTGTTTGGAGGTTGGGGAAAGAGATGCTGAGTATTCTTGCGTCCAGGCTGTAATGTTTTTGGTGATACATTCTGGAAGTCTCCCAAGGGGAATCAGTCTGCGTCGTCGTTAGACGTGGGGGCATGCGCATGGCGCATGCCCTTCTCGGGAGCTGTAGTAGC
>NW_017215377.1:0-13954 GCF_001704415.2 Capra hircus
AGAGTCGGACACGACTAAACGACTTTACTTACTTACTTACTTACTTACTTTAGATGGATTGATATCTACCTAGGACTTGTTCATTAAATCCACCTGCCTGAGTATTGTGACTTTATTGGGGTTTTCTTTAAGTCACTCCTGAAGCATTGTGATGGTTTTGTCTAACATTAATAGATTTTTAAAAATTATATGTGTTAGGGTATGGCTATGAATAAAGGGGAGAATCTGTTGCTATTGCAAACCAATTATGGAGGCAACTTAAAAAAATCTGAATTGTAACTATGTTTTGTTGCGAGTGAAATGACACAAAGACAAAACACAAGAGACACACACAGAGACGGACAATACACTCTCCAGCCGGAAGAACAGAACTGCGCAAACAATTTGCTGTTTAATATTATAAAGCCCCCAAGGAAGAATTCCAGACTACATAAATAAGCCTTTTCAGCACAGCGCAGGTGCATACATGTTATCGTACAGCAAGGGGAGTGATATCCCTGTCTACTGCAGAGTCTGTCCAAAGCCCTCTTTTCCTTCTTATCACAAGAAGGGAATGCTCCCTCGTTTGCAAGGAACCATTAAACTCAAGGCTCTGTCCAGGCTCTTGGCAGAACGCCTCGTTTGCAAGGACATTCAGCCCAAGCAGAGAGACCCGTTTGCAGGCACATCTCTGCTACCCTATTAACCCTTCAATGTTTTCTATTTATGTAAAATACTGTCCTTACCTTTCAGTCTGTAGTTGATGTGCACAGACACAGTAGTGGCTCTCTGGTTGCTATTCTGCCATCTTCCTGTCTCCTTCAGTCCCTTCATGTGTGTATGAGCTTCGATGATATAATGGGGCATTTAACAGAGATTGCTATGTGCAATACTGTATTTAGTGTTTCTATTTTAGTTTTTCTAGGATGTTAATTTATATGAAAATAAAATATATAATAAAAGAGTTCTGTGCCTGTTGTGAATATGTAACCTAAAAGTACATGCAAAATATTTATCCCAGAGGGGAATTAAGTTAGAGTGTCTGTGTTCAAAGATTTTTGAAAGTTCTTACTTCAGGCTGAACAGTTATTAGTGAATAGTGAAAGTTGCTCAGTCATGTCTGACTCTGCAAACGCATGGACTATACAGTCCATGGAATTCTCCAGGCTGGAATACTAGAGTGGGTAGCCTTTCCCTTCTACAGGGGATCATTCCAACCCAGGGATCAAACCCAGGTCTTCTGCATTGCAGGTGGATTCTTTACCAGCAGAGCCACCACGGAAGCCTGGACAGTTATTAGCAGTTAAACATTTAACAAATGCTGGTTTGGAAAGATAAAATAATAATTCTGCTACATCAAAACATATTTCATTCCATTCAAATTTTCTTAATACAGTTTTAGGGAAGAAGTATTTCCCCCTTTTAGAAATACCAGTATGTTAATACCTAAGAAGTCTTTTTTTCTAAAAGTTACAAATTAGTTTCAAAAATTCATATGATGTAGATTAAATGGTGACAAAAAATTGAGTTGAGGAGAAGTGAGGCAGCAGCTCCTCAAGTGGCCTTTCCTCTAGTAGGCTGCATTTCCCTTAGGCAGGGGGGATTGTGCCCTCTTCCCTCCACACTGCCAAAGGGTGCAGCAAAGCTCGCTCTGTCAGAGGTACAAAAACAGCAATTGAACGGATTTTCAAGCTCTTGCTAGGCTGCCCCACTTCAGAGCCCACTAGAGTGAAACAGCTACCCTGTGGCCCCTAGGTTGGGTATACAGGTTCACATGCAGGAGTTGTTCCCGTCAATGCAAAGAATTTTCTGGACAGACCTAGGCTCACTAAAGCTCTCCTCCAGAGCAAAGGGGACAGAAGAGATATGTGCACGTGGCCTGCCTGTCCCTGTAAGTTTGGGGCTATTCCCTATGGCCCCAAGCTCAGGGATAACTGACCTTAAAAAGAAACTCCAAGAAGTGCTTTTCTAGGACTGGGCCAGGGAGTTCCCAGGATGTGGGAAAGACAGCCTCCCACGTGGAAGAAGAGTCAACAATCTGGCGTGTGTTTGCAAGCCTCTGTTTGGAAGGAACAGGTTCGCTTATACGATGGGAGACCTCCAGATCTGCTTAGAGAATCGAAGTTCCAGAGACAGGGCCATGTATCTCCCCTTCCCTTTGAGATCATTGCAAAGACATTCCTAGCTGATAGCGGGAGTACCCATGAAGAAGCAGGCAGCGGGAGTGTGTTTGACATGATTGTGTACCTTCCTGGCCTCAACTCCTCAAAGGGCCTTTCTTCTCAAAGTAGGCCCCATGTCCCCTTGGGGAGGGGGTTGTGCCCTCTTCCCTCCACACTGCCAAAACATGCAGCAAAGCTCGCTCTGTCAGAGGTACAAAAACAGCAATTGGATGGATTTTCAAGCTCTTGCTAGGCTGCACTGCTTCAGGGCCCACTCGAGTGTAACAGGTGCCCTGTGGCCCCTAGGTCGGGTATGCAGGTTCACACACTGGGTGTGTTGCCATCAAAGCCAAGAATTTCCTGACAGACCTAGGCTCCCTAGAGCTCTCCTCCAGAGTAACGGGGATGGAAGAGATGTGTGGAGGTGGCTCTGCCTTTCCATGTGTGTGTGGTGCTACTCCCTATGGCCCCATACTCAGGGATAACTGCCCCTAAGAAAGGAACTGCAAAAAGTGCTATTCCTGGAGGCTGGGACAGGGAGTTCACAGCATGCAGGGAAAGCGAGCCTTCTTCAGGAAAGAAGGGGCAGCCACCTGGTGTGTGTTTGCAAGCCTCTATTTGGAAGGAACAGGTTTGCTTATACAACTCAAGACCTCCAGATCTGCTCAGAGGACCGAAGTTGCAGAGGCAGGGCCATGTATCTCCCCTTCCCACTACGATACTTGCAAAGACATTCCTAGCTGATAGCGCTACTGGCCCTGAAGAGGCAAGCAGTGGGAGTGTGTTCGACACGACTGTGTGCCTTCCTAGCCTCAGCTCCTCAAAGGGCCTTTCCTTTCGAAGGAGGCCACATGTCCCCTTGGGGAGGGGGTTGTGTCCTCTTCCCTCCACACTGCCAAAGGGTGCAGCAAAGCTCGCTCTGTCAGAGGTACAAAAACAGCAATTGAATGGATTTTCAGGCTCTTGCTAAGCTGCACCACTTCGGGGCTCACTCGAGTGAAACAGGTGCCCTGTGGCCCCTAGGTCGGGTATGCGGGTTCACACACCGGGTGTGTTCCCATCAAAGCCAAGAATTTTCCTAACAGACATAGGCTCATTAGAGCTCTCCTCCAGAGCAAAGCGGATGGAAGAGATAAGTGGACGTTGCCTGCCTTTCCCTGTTAGTTTGGTGCTATTCCCTATGGCCCCAAGCTCAGGGATAACTGACTTTAAGAAAGAAACTCCAAGAAGAGCTTTTCCAGCACTTGGAGAGGGTGTTCCCAGGATGCGGGGAAAGAGAGCCTCCCTCAGGGAAGAAGAGGCAACAATCCAGCATGTGTTTGCAAGCCTCTCTTTGGAAGGAACAGGTTCACTTACACAACGGGAGACCTCCAGATTTGCTCAGAGCACCGGAGGTCCAGAGGCAGGGCCGTGTATCTCCCCTTCCCTTTGTGATCCTTGCAAAGACATTCCTAGCTGATAGCGGGAGTGCCCATGAAGAAGCAAGCAGTGGGAGTGTGTTTGACATGACTGTGTGCCTTCCTGGCCTCAACTCCACAAGGGCCTTTCTCTCGAAGTAGGCCCATGTCCCCTTGGGGAGGGTGTCATGCCTCTTTCTCCTCACTGCCAAAGGGTGGAGCCAAGCTCGCTCTGTCAGAGGTAGAAAAACAGCAATTGAATGGATTTTCAAGCTCTTGCTAGGCTGCACCCTTTCAGGGCCCACTTTACTGAAACAGGTGCTCTGTGGCCCTGGTTGGGTATGCAGGTTGCAAAACAGGGTGAGATCCTGTCCAAGCCAAGAATTTTCCTGAAAGACCTAGGCTCACTAGAGCTCTCCTCCAGAGCAAAAGGGGATCAGAGGAGATGTATGGAGGAGTCTTTGCCTTTCCTGTGAGTGTGGGGCTACTCCCTACGGCCCCAAGCTCAGGGATAACTGCCTCTAAGAAGGAATGGCAAGAAGCGCTATTCTTGGAGGTTGGGACAGGGAGTTCACAGCATGTGGGGAAAGAAAGGCTTCTTCGGGGAGAAGAGGCAACCACCAGGCGTGTGTTTGCAAGCCTCTATTTGGAAGGAACAGGTTTTGCTTATACAACTCAAGATCTCCAGATCTGCTCAGAGGACTGAAGTTCCAGAGACAGGGCCATGTATCTCCCCTTCCCTTTGAGATCCTTGCAAAGACATTCCTAGCAGATCGTGGGAGTGCCCATGAAGAGCAAGCAGCGGGAGTGGTGCTTGACATCACTGGCTGCCTTACCTGGGCTCAGCTCCTCAAGGGGCCTTTCTCTCCTGGTAGGCCCCTATGCCCCTTTGGAGAGGGTGGTGCCCTCTTCCCTCACACTGCCAAAGGGTGGAGGTGGAGCAAACTCGTTCTCTCGAGGTAAAGAAAGACAATTTGGATGGATTTTTAAGCTCTTGCTATGCTGCACCCCTCCAGGACCCACTCGAGCAAAACAGGTGCCCTGTGGCCCCTAGGTCGGGTATGCAGGTTACACACTGGGTGTGATCCCGTCAAAGCAAGAATTTTCCTGACAGACCTAGGCTCACTAGAGCTCTCCTCCAGAGGAAAGGGGACAGAAAAGACGTGTGGTGTGGAGGTGCTCTGTCTTCCAGGTCCCAAATCTCAGGGATAACTGTCCCTAAGAAAGGAACTGCTGCTGCTGCTGCTGCTGCTAAGCTGCTTCAGTCGTGTTCGACTCTGTGCGACGCCATAGACGGTAGCGCCACTAGGCTCCCCATCCCTGGGATTCTCCAGGCAAGAACAGTAAGTGGGTTGCCATTGCCTTCTCCAATGCATGAAAGTGAAAATGAAAGTGGCAGTCGCTCAGTCGTGTCCGACCTGCGAGCGCCCATGGACTGCAGCCCTACCAGGACTTCTCCGTCCATAGGGATTTTCTGAAAGGAACTGCAAGAAGCGCTTTTCCAGGAGGTTGGGAAAGGGAGTTCGCAGGATGTGGGGAAAGAGAGCCTCCTTTGGGGAAGAATAGGCGCCAGTTGTTTGGTGTTGTAAACCTCTATTTGGAAGGAACAGGTTAGCTTATACAAAGGGAGACCTCGCAGATCTGCTCAGAGGACCAAAGTTGCAGAGGCAGGTCGGTGTATTTTCCCTTCACTTTGCGATCCTTGCAAAGACATTCCTTGCTGATAGATGATTCAGCAAGGGCTTTGAGAACTGTTGTTTTCTTTCCTAGGTTCAAGATTCCTTCAGTTCCTAGTATAGATATCTAGAAATTATGTGACATCCATGAAAATCTGATATGTCCTGGTCAAATGCTGTCAGTTATAATTCTAGTTATCATATTAAAGCATTTCAAGTCGGCAGCAGTGACCAGATTACTTTGTCAATTTCTATTTAATCAGGTTTTAACCATGTCCTCTATGGTTTCACACTGATGCCTTTGCAGAAATACTGCTACTTCAAGATATATGGAATATACTTTTTTAAGCTTACGCAATAATTTTTTGTTTGTTTGTTTGTCTTCTGGTAAGCTGGTACCAGATGGAAGTTAGTCTCCTCTCTAGGTTAAGAGAACAAAGTTTTCTTAGAATGCAATTTTTGATAACAGACTATGAGTTTCTTTACATTTCATTGATTTATAATTGTTTTCATCATCTGTTTCTTTACTTCGGTAAAGTAAATAAGCCTTATTTAAGATTTTGGTACATGTAGGATGGACTAAGCTTTCCCCACTCTTGCAAGTTCCCTTAACCCTTCAGATTCTTCTCGTGGAACAAGATCTCACTTTCCTCCAGAGGGACAATCCAAGCTTTTTATTAGTTGATCTGCCCCTGATATCAGAGTCAATTTGAGCACGAGTTGGCCTATAATTTAGGCATGAAACTATGACTACATAAAGAAAAGTTGAGTTTTTGATTCAGGATGGCCATGATATGCCTTGCACTTCAGAGAAAATGGGTTAAAATGATTTTTTTTTCTTCAAAACTGCACAGCCAGTTCTTTCAGCATATGCAATTGAAAACATCTAGTCATTAGGTCAGTTTTCATTCCAATCCCAATGAAAGGCAATGACAAAGAATATTCAAGCTGCTGCACAATTGCACTCATCTCACACGCTAGTAAAGTAATGCTCAAAATTCTCCAAGTTCACATGAACTGTGAACTTCCAAATGTTCAAGAGGGATTTTAAAAATGCAGAGATTCCTTTAAAATTGCAAATAGAACTACCTTATGACCAGCAATCCACTTCTGGCATACACACCGAGGAAACCAGAATTGAAAGAGACACATGTACCCCAATGTTCATCGCAGCACTGTTTATAATAGCCAGGACATGGAAACAACCTAGATGTCCATCAGCAGATGAATGGATAAGAAAGCTGTGGTACATATACACAATGGAGTATTACTCAGCCGTTAAAAAGAATTCATTTGAATCAGTCTGATGAGATGGATGAAACTGGAGCCGATTATACAGAGTGAAGAAAGCCAGGAAGAAAAACACCAATACAGTATACTAACACATATATATGGAATTTAGGAAGATGGCAATGACTACCCTGTATGCAAGACAGGAAAAAAAGACACAGATGTGTATAACGGACTTTTGGACTCAGAGGGAGAGGGAGAGGGTGGGATGATTTGGGAGAATGGCATGCTAGCATGTATACTATCATGTAAGAATTGAATCGCCAGTCTATGTCTGACGCAGGATACATCATGCTTGGGACAGGTGCATGGGGATGATCCAGAGAGATGTTATGGGGAGGGAGGTGGGAGGGGGTTCATGTATGGGAATGCATATAAGAATTAAAGATTTTAAATTTAAAAAATAAAAAACTAAACAATTAAAAATAAATAAATAAATGAATAAAAAATGTCGAGAAACCAGAGATCAAATTGCCAACATCCAAGGATCATTGAAAAAGCAAGAGAGTTCCCGAAAACAAAACCATCTTTCTGCTTTATTGACTATGCCAAAGCCTTTGACTGTGTGGATCACAATAAATTGGGAAATATTCTGAAGAGACGGGAATACCAGACCACCTGACCTGTCTCTTGAGAACCTGTATGCAGGTCAGGAAGCAACAGTTAGAACAAGACTGGAACAACAGACTGGTTCCAAAAAGGAAAAGGAGTATGTCAAGGCTGTATATTGTCACCATGTTTATTTAACTTATAGAGAGTACATCATGAAAAATGCTGGATGGAAGATACGTGAGCTGGAATCAAGATTGCTGGGAGAAATATCAATAAACTTAGATATGCAGATGACATCACAACTATGCAGAAAGTGAAGAGGAACAGGTATGTCGGGGAACTTCTTGAGTTGCAGCAAGGGTGTGAAGGACTCTTTCGAAGTTCCAGAGGTTAGGAGTGGTTTGCCTCGAGATGCCTCAGCGGAAATGGGCCTCATTGCGCTGGAGGGGAGAATCTCCTGGATTTTTTCGAGCTGTGGCAGGTGCTCTCGAGTTACGACGGGGTCCACAGAGATCCGCTCTGGTGGACTCAGGAAAGGCCAGTCGCCAGGCGAGTTGCTAGGGGGCATCTAGGGGTCCTTCCAGTCGATGCCGGAGCCTAAGACCTTGTGTGGAGTCGGGGCCGGAACCTGAGGATTCCTGTCCACAGCTGACATGTATCTTGGGGTAATTCTGGAGTCTCGAAAGGGGAGTCAGTCTTCGTCTTCATTGGGGCATGCACGTGCGCTTACCTCCCAAGCTGTAGCAGAAGCGTCAAACTTCTGTAGCGTGGTACAAGGGATCTGAGGCATTCCTCGAGGCTTTCCCTCGAGGCTTTCACACGAAGCTTTCCACAAGGCTGTCCCAAGAGCCTCCGCGGTGTGAGTCAATCATCGGCGTGAAACGTCGAGGCAGTGCAGGGAACACAGGATCCTCTGGAATGGACTGAGACATCTGGGGACTCTTGGAATGGTGGGACTACCCTGGAGTTCCTCTCGCCTTTCCTGTTGAAAGCGCCTCATCTGGAGATGCGATGGGAACACTGGGAATTCTCTCCCGACAAAGTAGGGAAAGGATCCTAATCTCCAGCTATGAGGCGGAACCGGGGCTCCTCTGGATGTGGGCGGGAACCTCGTGCTTCCTCTCGAGTGGAGACGGGTATGTCGGGAACTTCTTGAGTTGCAACAGGGTGTGAAGACCCTTTGGAAGTTCCAGAGGTTAGGTGTGATTAGCCTCGAAACGCCTCAGCGGAAATGGGCCTCATCTCGCCTGAGGGGAGAACCTCCTGGATTTTCTCGACTTGTGGCACGTGCTCTCGAGTTACGACGGGGACGTCAGGGACCCGCTCTGGTGGCCTCAGGAAAGGCCAGTCACATTGCAAGTTTTAGGGGGCCACTCGGGATTCCTCTCAGGTCGATGCCGGGGCCTAAGACCTTGTGTGGAGTTGAAGCCGGAACCTGAGGATTCCTCTCCAGTGCTGACATGGATCTTGGGTACTTCTGGAGTCTGCCCAGAGAAGTCAGTCCTCGGCTCGAAGTGGGGGCATGCACGTGCGCTTTCCTCCCGCGCGTAGCCGCAGTGTCAGGCTTCCCGTCACGTCAGTCAAGGAATTTGTGGCTTCCCTCAAGACTTTCTCACGAGGCTTTCCCACAAGGCTGTCCACGTGCCACAGTGGTGTGAGTAGATCCTCGGCCTGAAAGTCGAGGCAGAGCAGGGAAAACAGGTTCCTCTGGTATGGACTGAGACATCTGCGGGACTCTTGGAATGTTGGAAGGACCCTGGAGTTTCTCTTGCCTTTCCTGTGGAGGGAGCATCCTCCTGACATGCGACGGGAACGGCGGGAAGTCTTTCCCGATGAAGCAAGGAAAGGATCCTCATCTCGAGCTACGAGGCTGAAACGGGGCTGCTCTGGATCTGGGAGGGACCCCTCATGCTTCTCTCAAGTGGAGACGGGTATGTCGGGAAACTTCTTTAGTGGCAACAAGGGTGTGAAGGACCTTTGGAAGTGCCAGAGATAAGGTGTGATTAGCCGTGAGACTCCTCCACGGAAATGGGCCTCCTCTCACATGGAGGGGAGAACCTCCTGGATTTTCTCGAGTTGCAGCAGGTGCTCTCGACTTACGACGGGCACCTACGGGACCGCTCTGGTGGCCTCAGAAAAGGCCAGTCCCCATGCGAGTTGCTAGGGTGACTCTCGGATTCCTCTCCCATCGATGCTGGGGCTTAAGTCCTTGTGTAGAGTCGGGCGCAGAACCTGAGGATTCCTCTCCAGTGCTGACATGGATCTTGGAGTAATTCTGGAGTCTCCACAGGGCAGTCAGTCCTGGGCTCGAGTGGGGCATGCACGAGCGCTTTCCTCCGAGCTGTAGCAGCAGTGTCTCACTTCCCGGCGCGTGATCAAGGGATCGTGGCTTTCCCTCGAGACTTTCCCACAGGGCTGTACCTCGTGAAACCGTGGTGTGAGTCGATCCTCGCTTGAAAGTCGAGGCAGTACAGGGAAAACAGTTTCCTTAGAATGGACTGAGACATCTGGGGGACTCTAGGAATGGTGGCACGACCCTGGAGTTCCTCTCACCTTTCTGTAGAGAGCGCCTCCTCTTGAGATTCGTCGGGAACACCGGAATTCTTTCCGCCGAACAGTAGGGAAAGTATCCGTCATCTCGAGCTCCATGCGGAAACGGAGCTCCTCTGGATGTTTGATGACCCTCGTGCTTCCTCTCGAGTGGAGACGGGTATGTCGGGGAATTCTTGTGTTTCAGCTAGGGTGTGAAGGACCCTTTGGAAGTTCCAGAGCTTAAGTGTGATTAGCCTCGAGACGCCTCAGCGGAAATGGGCCTCATCTCGCCTGGAGGGCAGAACCTCCTGAATTTTCTCGAGTTGTGGCAGGTGCTCTCAACTTACGACGGGGACCTCAGGGACCCGCTCTCGTGGCCTCAGGAAAGTCCAGTCCCCATGGGAGTTGCTAGGGGCCTCTCGGATTCCTCTCCGTCGATGCCGGGTCTAAGACCTTGTGTGGAGTCCGGGCCTGAACCTGAGGATTCCTCTCCAGTGCTGACAAGGAACTTCGGGTTCTACTGGAGTCTCCACAGGGGAGTCAGTCCTCGGCTCGAGATGGGGCATGCACAATCGCTTTCCTCCCGAGCTGTAGCAGCAGTGTCATGGCTTCCTGTCACGTGAATCACGTTATCTGTGGCTTTCCCTCGAGGCTTTCCCACGAATTTGTTTTCCCTACACTGCCTCGAGTTTGACGCAGAGGATCTACTCCACCACAATGGCACGAGGAACAGCCCTGTGGGAAAGCATCTTGGAAAGCCTCGTGGGAAAGCCTCGAGAAAAAGCCACAGATCCCTTGATCCACGGACGGGAAGCATGACACTGCTGTTACAGCTCGGGAGGAAAGCACACGTGAATAGCCCCCACTAAAGAAGAGGACTGATTCCCTTGGGGAGACTCCAGAAGTACCCCAGGATCCATGTCAGCACTGGAGAAGAATCCTCAGGTTCAGCCCGGACTCCACACAAGGTTTTAGGCCCCGGCATCGACGGGAGAGTAAACCCGAGAGGCCCCCTAGCAACTCGCACGGTGTCTGGCCTTTCCTGAAGGCACCAGAGCGGGTCCCTGAGGTCCCGGTCGTAGGTCGAGAACAACTGCCCGCGTCTCGAGAAAATCAAGGAGGTCTCCCCTCCAGGAGAGATGAGGCCCATTCCCACTGAGGCGTCTTGAGGCTAATCACACCTAAACTCTGACTTCCAAAGGGTCCTTCACATCCTTGTTGCAACTCAAAATTTCCCCGACATACCCGTCTCCACCGAGAGGAAGCACGAGGGTCCCGCCACATCCAAAGGAGCCCCGTTTCCACCACTTAGCTCGAGATGACGGATCGTTTCCCTGCTTGGTCTGTAAAGAATTTCCAGCGTTCCCAGCGCATCTCAAGATGAGACGCTCTCTACAGGAAAGGCGAGAGGAACTCCACGGTCGGCCAACATTCCAAGAGTCCCCCAGATGTCTCAGTCCATTCCAGGGAAACCTGTATTAACTGCACTGCCTCGACTTTCACGCCGAGGATCGACACACTCCACGGTGGCACGTGGGATAGCCCTGTGGGAAAGCCTCGTGGGAAAGCCTCGTGGGAAAGCCTCGAGGGAAAGCCACAGATCCCTTGATCCACGCGAAGGGAAGCGTGACACTGCTGCTACAGCTCGGGAGGAAAGCGCACGTGCATGCGCCACTCGAGACGAGGGCTGACTCCCCTGGGGAGACTCCAGAAGTACTCCAAGATCCATGTTAGCACTGGAGAGGAATCCTCAGGTTCCTGTACAGACTCCACACAAGGTCTTAGGACCCGGCATCGACGGGAGAGGTATCCCGAGAGGCCCCCGAGCAACTCGCATGGGGACTGGCCTTTCCTGAGGCCACCAGAGCGGGTCCCTGAGGTCCCCTTCGTAAGTCGATAGCACCTGCCGCAACTCGAGAAAATCCAGGAGGTTCTCCCCTCCAGGCGAGATGAGGCCCATTTCCGCTGAGGCGTCTCGAGGCTAATCACACCTAACCTCTGGAACTTCCAAAGGGTCCTTCCACCCCTGCTGCACCTCAAGAAGTTCCCCGACATACTCGTCTCCACTCGAGAGGAAGCACGAGAGTCCCGCCCACATCCAGAGGAGCCCCGTTTCTGCCTCATAGTTCGGGAGGAGGGATCCTTTTTCTGCGTGGTCGGGAAAGAATTTCCGGTGTTCCCGTCGCATCTCAAGAGGAGGCGCTCTGCACAGGAAAGGCGAGAGGAAATCCAGGTTTGTGCCACCATTCCCAGAGTGCCCAAGATGTCTCAGTCCATTCACTGCCTCGACTTTCAAGCCGAGTATCGACTCACACCACGGTGGCACGTGGGACAGCCCTGTGCGAAAGCCTCCTGGGAAAGCCTCGTGGGAAAGCCTCGAGGGAAGGCCACTGATCCCTTGATCCTCGCGAAGGGAAGCATGACACTGCTGCTACTGCTCGGAAGGAAAGCACAGGTGCATGCCCCACTCGAGACGAGGACTGACTCCCCTGGGGAGACTCCAGAAGTACCCCAAGATCCATGTCAGCACTGGAGAGGAATCCTCAGGTTCTGGCACCGACTTTACACAAGGTCGTAGTCGCCGGCATTGACGGGAGAGAAATCCCGAGAGGCCCCTGAGCAACTCGAATGGTGACTGGCATTTCGTGAGGCCACCAGAGCGGGTCCCTTAGGTCCCCGTGGTAAGTCGAGAGCACCTGCCGCACCTCGAGAAAATCCAGGAGGTTCTCCCCTCCAAGCGAGATGAGGCCAATTTCCGCTGAGGCGTCTGGATGCTAATCATACCTAACCTCTGGAACTTTCAAAGGGTACTTCACACCCTTGCTGCAACTCAACAAGTTCCCGACATACCCGACTCCACTCGAGAGGAAGCACGAGAGTCCCGCCCAGATCCAGAGGAGCCCCGTTTCCGCCTCCTAGCTCGTAGGAGGGATCGTTTCCCTGCGTGGTGGGGAAAGAATTCCCGGCAGTCCGGTCGAATCTCAAGAGGAGGCGCTCTCCACCAGAAAGGCGAGAGGAACTCCAGGGACGTGCCACCATTCCAGAGTCCCCCAGATGTCTCGTCCACTCCAGGGAAAACTGTTTTCCCTGCACTGCCTCCACTTTCAAGCCGAGGATTGACTAACACCATGGTGGCACGTGGGACAGCCATGTGGGAAAGCCTCGTGGGAAAGCCTAGTGGGAAAGCCTCGAGGGAAAGCCACTGATCCCTTGATCCACGCGAAGGGATGCGGGACACTGCTGCTACAGCTCGGGAGGAAAGCGTACGTGCATGCCCCACTTGAGACGAGGACTGACTCCCCTGAGGAGACTCCAGAAGTACCCCAGGATACATGTCAGCACTGGAGAGGAATCCTCAGTTTCCGGCACCGAATCCACACAAGGTCTTAGGGCCCGGCATCGACGGTAGAGGAATCCCAGGTGGCCCCCGAGTAACTCGCATGGGGACTGGCATTTCCTGAGGCCACCAGAGCGGGTCCCTAAGGTCCCCATAGTAAGTCGAGAGCACCTGCCGCAACTCGAGAAAATCAGGAGGTTCTCCCCTCCAGGCGAGTTGAGACCCATTTCCTCTGAGGTGTCTCAAGGCTAATCACACCTAAGCTCTGGAACTTCCAAAGAGTCCTTCACACCCTTGCTGCAACTCAAGAAGTTCCCCGACATATCCGTCTCCACTCGAGAGGAAGCACGAGAGTCCCGCCCACATCCAGAGGAGCCCCGTTTCCGCCTCATAGCTCGAGAGGAGGGATCCTTTCCCTGCGTGGTCGGGAAAGAATTCCTGGCATTCCCGTCGCATCTAAAGAGGAGGCGCTCTCCACAGGAAAGGTGAGAGGAACTCCGGGTCGTGCCACCATTCCCAGAGTCCCCCAGATGTCTCAGTCCATTCCAGGGAAACCTGTTTTCCCTGCACTGCCTCGACTTTCAAGCCGAGGATCGACTCACACCACGGTGGCACGTGGGACAGCCCTGTGGGAAAGCCTCGTGGAAAAGCCTCGTGGGAAGCCTCGGGAAAGCCACTGATCCCTTGATCCACTCGACGGAAGCGTGACACTGCTGCTACGCTCGGGAGGAAAGCGCACGTGCATGCCCCCACTCGAGACGAGGACTGACTCCCCTGGGGAGACTCCAGAAGTACCCAAGATCCATGTCAGCACTGGAGAGAATCCTCAGGTTCCGGCACGACTCCACACAAGGTCTTAGGCCCGGCATCGAAGGGAGAGGAATCCCCGAGAGGCCCCGAGACTCGCATGGGACTGGCATTTCCTGAGGCCACCAGAGCGGGTCCCTGAGGTCCCCGTCGTAAAGTCGAGAGCACCTGCCGCAACTCGAGAAAATCCAGGAGGTTCTCCCCTCCAGGCGAGATGAGGCC
>NW_017215378.1:0-13954 GCF_001704415.2 Capra hircus
GTTTAGTGAGGTGCTCAGTCACTCAGTTGTGTCTACCTCTCTGCAACTCCATGGACTATAGCCCTCCAGGCTCCTTGGTCCATTTTCCAGGCAAGAATATTGGAGTGGTTTGCCATTCCTTCTCCAGAACTAACCTTTACATCTTAAAGAATTCCGGTTCATCCCATAATGGTAAAAGAAGTGAGTGTGTGAGTGAGTGAGTGAGTGAGTGAGTGTGTGTGTGTATGTGTGTGTGCATGGCAAATTTACCACCATAATTCAGGCTAAAGCCACTGTTTTTTCCATTCATTCAGCAAAATATTGATCAAGAGTATACCATATATGCTAGGAATTGTGCCCTATTTATTTCAGTCACAACTGCACACACAAGTCCAGAGTCCTTCAAGCAGTGGTCCTTACAGAAATGAATAAATTGGGGTAAAAACTTTCACTCTTCAATTAAGCAAAATATCTGTGTAGGCCAATTTTAAGGCACAGTATTTGTTTTAGAAACAGGCATCAAGACTCTGGTGGAGAAACTCAAAGTTTAGTTATGAATAGCTGTGAACCAACAGAGAATGCGATGGCACCCACTCCAGTACTCTTGCCTGGCAAATCCCATGGATGGAGGAGCCTGGTAGGCTGCAGTCCATGGGGTCTCTAAGAGTCGGACACACTGAGTGACTTCCCTTTCACTTTTCACTGTCATGCACTGGAGAAGGAAATCGCAACCCACCCCAGTGTTGTTGCCTGAAGAATCCCAGGGACAGGGAGCCTGGTGAGCTGCCGTCTATGGGGTCATGCAGAGTCGGACACGACTGAAGTGAGTTAGCAGCAGTAGTATCAGCAGCTGTGAACCAAACACAAACCTGATTCTCAATTATAGAAAGTAGAATCAGGTTACAATGAGACCTTTTATTGCAGGAGCACTGGATATTGCAAGTAAAATCACCAGGCAGCTGAACAGATGTGGCCATGTTATGTTCAGCTATAGCACACTCAAGACTTCCCTGGTGGCTCAGACAGTAAAGGGTCTGCCTACAATGTGGGAGACCCGGGTTCAATCCCTGGGTGGGAAAGATCTCCTGAAGAAGGGAATGGCAGCCCACTCCAGTATTCTTGCCTCCCCTCCTCCCACCCAGAAAAGGGTTCAAGGAAATATTGGGCTTCCCTGGTGGCTCAGAGATTAAAGCGTCTGCCTGTAACGCAGGAGACACGGGTTCAATCCCTGGGTGGGAAAGATCCCCTGGAGAAGGGAATGGCAACCCACTCCAGTACTCTTGCCTGGAGAATCCCATGGATGGAGGAGCCTGGTGGGCTACAGTCCATGGGGTCGCAAAGAGTCGGACATGACTGAGAGACTTCACTTTCTATAACACACTCACACTTTGACATGAGATATGTTTGTGAACCAGAATTGTTAGCTTAAACCCCAGGCCCTCTTAAACACTTGACCTCTCTCAAAAATGTTGGGAGGATATGTTGAGGCAAACATGTAGGGAAATTTCAAAATAGAAATAAATGCTCAGTGAATGCATTTGAACCCCTTGACATTCCAATCCTGTTGGTCAGGAAAGATCTTGCTATTTTCACAGGGAAGTAATTTTTCTGTTGAAATCACTTTGAAGGTAACATTATTTTCTTCTTGTCACTCAACAATTTATTACTTGTCATAAAATAAAGTGAAAAAACTCTGAGCCAACCACATAATAGTCTTACATGCATGAGCTTTATCATTATCTTTCTTACCATAGTTCTCTTAGTCCTTAAATTTCACGGTGCTGAAAATATCCTTTCTGTGTTTCTTTTCTGGATTGTTCTCCCTCTGAGCAGTGGTTTACCAGGGATCTTTTAGAATGACATATATTTGCTAAGTGGATTAAAGGCGAGATAATGGAAAACTTTTTCCCCAACTATCTGGGTGATATTCTTAATCTGGAAAACAGATGTTTCAACATCTTTTTGCATCTTTGTGTTCATGATTACATTTCATGATTTCAGAATATTCCAAATGATTCCAATTCACTTTCCACATAGTTGGAAGCAGGAAGCATTAAGATGAACCCCTTTCAACTTACATGTAATAATAGGAGGTGAAACAAGGTAGAAAAGGGAGGGAGGAGTCCATTAGACTTGTTCTTGGTTGATGTTTTCTATACTTCTCTCAGCTCTCAAAACTGTCTTTTGTTTAATTCACTTATTGAAGCAGTTGATGCTTTTTATTATCCCATGCGCACAGATTAAAAATGTTAAAATATACTTACTCAGTGGAAGATGAAAGATAATCCTTATTTAGGTGGTTACACTACTTTCACCGAAGACAGGCCTTCTACCTAAAGCATCATAAAAACCACAGTTTCTCATCTATTCATTAGGGGAAAATGTGTTACATGTAACACACAAATAAAATCTCCTGTCCTTCCCAATAACTGTGTCTCTTAACTTTCATCTTTCATCTAAAAATGTTTATACAACTATTGTAGGCCATTGGTATTTGAGAAAATGGGAGGAAAATGGTTATTACTGAAATAGACTTCATGAAAAATAGTTTCAAATGTTCAAATTATGTTTAAAAAGAAAAAAGCGAAGGGGGCAAAAGAAATCTTATTCTAGTAGTACCCTGGCTGAAAGTTTCAACAAATTTAGTCTTTTAAAAAAACCTTCAGTAATAGTAATAATGAAAGAGATCCTTTTCATTTAACAGTGAGAATGATTAATTTGCCATTAGAAAAACTTCACATTTTCCATAACTGATACTGGGAATCAAAGATGTATGGGAACATTGTCTATATTTGAGGTTATACAAAAGCCTTGATGTATAGAGAAGTGGAGATTCTTGGGTCCTGCACCCAGAAATTCCAATTCATTACTTCTGGGGGTTGCCTGTGACTCTGCATTTTTTAACAAACAGCCCTGGTGATTCTGTATTGGTGGTTCAGGGACCACATGTGGAGAAGGGTGGCTGTGTAACTCTCCTGAGATTGTAACAGAGCCCAGCTCTGCCTGCCATCCTCTGCTCGCACAGCTGTTGCTAAATATCCTTCAACAAAGATCTTTAGGGAGATGACTTTCATACAGTGATATCTTAAGATACATTCAGAGTGATCCTCAGTTATGACAGTTAAACACCTTTGATGAATTCACTATACTCTAACTGAAATTAGTGAATATACGAGGGTGTACCTGGGAAGTGTCTACAACCACACTACATATTTGGCCAGAACCCTCTGGTTAAATAGAGGTGGGGCTGCCTATTCACCTAGATTTGAAATACAAGTGAAATATTAGAATTCCAATGAAGGACTCTTAGCCTACCATCATTATATACTGGGGTCTTCCCTGGTGGCTCAGAAGTTAAAGCATCTGCCTGCAATGCGGGAGACCCGGGTTCGATCCCTGAGCCGGGAAGATCCCCTGGAGAAGGAAATGGCAACCCACTCCAGAACTCTTGCCTGGAGAATCCCATGGACACAGGAGCCTGGTAGGCTACAGTTCACGGGGTCGCAATGAGTTGGACGTGACTGAGCCACTTCACTTTATTATATACAGGAGAAGAGATGATGTCATTTGGATCAAATCATAAGAGACAGCGCCCATACATTAAACAGTTGTTGAAAGGGTAAAGAGAAGGGGTTGAATTTAGACAAAGATCTGGTTATTGTGACAACTGGTATATAGTATAGTCTGTTTTGCTGAATTTCACCAGCTCTTGCTTCTGTTTATCTTCCTAAATAAAATTAGATGTGTTCCAGCAAGCAGAAATTAAGAAGGCTTCTGGTGAATTCTAGACTGTCTCTGAGTAGTGTGTCCCTCATCACAAATACCTGGAGTGGGGGAGGATCCAGAAAGCTGCCACGCCCACGGAACTGCTTTTCTCTGCCTGCAAAGAGTGCTGGACCAGTTCTACAAAGGAGGCCAGACAAGCCCTTCCAAATGAGGCACAAGGTAGAGTTCCTATGGGATCCAACTACTTATTTCTTCCCTCTTTACCCACCCTTCTTTTCTCCTCTGTTGATACCCTGCAGAAGGGAAGTGTGGAAGAATGTATTAATTGTTCATAATTTTTCCTTCTATTCTCTGTATTGTGCCATAGTTTCACTAGGTAAATTATACTTCTCCATCCCACTGACCTTGAAATTGACCATATGACTTGCTCGGGCTAAGGGAAAATGGGCACAAGTAATCATTAATGAGTTCTGCGCTGAGATATTAAAGGGCATTGCAAAATTCTGCCAGGTTTTTCTTGTATTTCTGTCATCTGCCATGAGAAGTGCATACCCCAGGAAGCTGCCGACTGCAAAATGAGACACATATGAACAGACCTCAGTCTGATTCACAGCCTTAAGCAGAGCTGCCATAAGTGACCCACAGACACATGAGTAAGAACATCAATGGTATCGTAGTCAACCACTAAGATTTAGGGGTGGGGTGTTTGCTATGCAGCAGCATCATAGCCTTAGCAGAATAACACACCAGGGTGACTTCCATTTACTTGGGACTCACTCCTTGCCAAGCACCACTAACATTAGCTCCTTTATTCTACAAAATTTCCTTCTGAGATCTGCTAATGCTTCCATCTTTCATGAAACATCTGCTCAGAGATGGCAAGAACTCATAGCTAACAAGTGGCTGAGCCAGAAACTCAAATTCACGTGTACCCACGTTCAAATATTGCATTGGCCAGAAAGTTCATTCGGTTTTCTTGAGACATGTCATGGACAAACCAGAATGAACTTTTTGGCCAACCCAATACAATGATTGTTCCATGGCTTTTTCCTATTTTCCTGCAGTTGAAACCACAGGTGATAGCAACAACAACCACATAAAACACAATTTCACTCTTTTATGAAGGGCACTTTCCTGGGTCTCTTTTCAATCCAATTACTAATTGGGATACTTAAGTTCTGTTTAGTTCTGCTCTAGATTGAATCCTAGCCCATGAGATTTGAAATGGTAAGTCTTCAGTTTGGAAAGTATTGTGCTTTAGAAACCACAGGAAGGCTTAAAAGAGACTGGAATTTTCTGAAGTTATAGGTAGGAGAGAAAATGTACCAGATAAAAACCAGTTGAGACAGTGTTTTGAGCTTTTCTTGACTAAACCAGACAGATTCCACAGAAACTACTCAGGATCCTCTCTGTGACCCCACTGCAGGAGACAACCATTCAGAAAGCACCGCCAGTATTGTTGCAGTGACACTCAGAAGGAAATATTTCCCATCTCTGGCTGCCCATTAGAATCAATTGGAGACCTTGAGAGAAAAAAAAACAATCGGCCCTGCTGACAAACAATCGACATTTCTGGGTAAGAAGCTGAGCATGTTTTTGTTTGTTTGTTTGGTGCGGGGAATGTGAATTTTTTAAAGTTCCCCAGGTAATTCTATTTTCTTTGACCACACTGAGTAGTGTGTCGGATACTAGTTCCCAGATCAGGGACCAAACCCTGGTCACTCCCCCAACCCCGTCTGCAGTGGAAGCATAGAGTCCCAACCACTGGACCACCAGGGAAGCCCCCCAGGTGACTCTAATAGGCAGCCAGATTTGCGACCCACTAAGCTACAGTGGCGGCTAAGATGGCAAGAATCCACCTGCTAATGCAGGAGATGTGGGTTCCATCCCTGGGTGCGGAAGATCCCCTGGAGGACGGCATGGCAAGCCACTCCAGTATTCTTGCCTGGAGAATCCCATGGACAGAGGACCCTGGTGGGCTACAGTCCATGGGGTCACAAAGAGTTGGACACAACTGAGCAGCTAAACACAGTGCAAGCTCTAATAGAAGATGGGCTTCCCTGGTGGCTCAGTGGTAAAGAATCCACCTGCTAATGCAGAGATGTGGGTTCCATACCTAGGTGCAGAAGATCCCCTGGAGGAGGGCATGGCAACCCACTCCAGTATTCTTGCCTGGGGAATCCCATGGACAGAGGACCCTGGTGGGCTACGGTCCACCGGGTTGCAAAAAGACACGACGGAATTACTCAACAACAAGAACAAAAGCTAGGAGATGGAGACAAAAAATGCATTTGCCGATTTGCTGATATTTAGCATTAAAAGCCAATTCTAGTCAATGACTCACTCATGGAGACTGGAGTGTCAGCTGTGCATGTCTTTGAACTTCCTACCTACTCTCCGATCATCATTCTTTACCATTTCTCTTTCCTCCGTGGAATATTTACTGAATCTATAGTTATTTACTGAAATCCACATCTATGTTAATTCCTAAAGTGGTGTTTGCCAAGGGCTAGACTATAAAAGTTTATAGAGTTTGTAAAGAATTCACTAAAACTCTTATCTGCTAACTTACAGAGGAGAGCTGTCAGTGGCTTCATTAGCCAAATAAATAAAGCCCAGACTGTCATTTATAGTGACTGTATACATGGTTCATACTCTCCTATGAATATTTTGGAGCACTGATTCTAGTTTAATTTGCACATACAAGTTCCCAAGGATTATCTGTGACTGGCATAGCCCGAGATTGAGACATGTATGCTATCTTGCTCCTGCATACAGAGAACCCATGTGGCACTTAGCTGACTGCCTCCCAGGTTATGTGGGAAACTTTCTATTTCATTTACAGTAAGATACACAACTCTCTTACTGCACTGGTGGCAACTGATTTTTTTCAATGCATTTGAATGAAAATAATATCTAAGATTTAGGCACTATGCTTAGTGTTCTACACGCATTAACTCATTTAATCCTTAACTCTATGAGGTAGATGATCTAGTTATTGTCCTCATCTTAGAGAAGAAAAAATACTGAGGCACAGAAAAATTAAGTAAGCTGTTTAAGGTCACACACCTATTAAAGGATAAAGCTGGAATTTGAACCCAGAAATTCTAGTTCCAGAATCTGGATTTTGAGCCACTAGAAATACCACATCCCTTAGTAGGTAGGGGACTGATCTGAGTACATTTTAGGAGAGGCTGTAGAGAAACCAGTGGTCTTGTCACTGCTAGTGGAAGTGCAAACTGGTACAACCACAAAGAAACGGTTTGATAACAGTTGATACCTACTAAAGCTGAACACCTGCTTACCCTATGCCCAGTAATTCCTCGGTACATATCCCAAAACAGTGCATACTTGTGTTGATAAAGGACATGAATTTGGGTGTTTGTAACAGCACTGAACTAGAAACTACCCAAAGGTCCATCAACAGGAAAGCGGACAAACACATTCTAGTGTATTTATCGGAGAAGGCAATGTCACCCCACTCCAGTACTCTTGCCTGGAAAGTCCCATGGACGGAGGAGCCTGGTAGACTGCAGTCCATGGGGTCACGAAGAGTCAGACACCACTGAGCGACTTCACTTTCACTTTTCACCTTCATGCATTGGAGAAGGAAATGGTAACCCACTCCAGTGTTCTTGCCTGGAGAATCCCAGGGACGGGGGAACCTGGTGGGCTGCCATCTATGGGGTCACACAGAGTCGGACACGACTGAAGCGACTTAGCAGCAGCAGCAGTATATTCATACCGCTGTGCAGCAATGAGGAGAAAAAATGTACCACTACACAGAGTAATAAGGAAGGCTCTCACAGACATAATGCTGACTGAGAGAAGTCAGGAAAAAAGAGCACAGGCTATATGTTTCTATTTATATAAAGTACAGAGGCAGGCAAAAGGAATCTCTGCTATTAGGGGGTCAAGCTATTGGTTACCTGAAGGGGGAGAAGCTATGTCTGGAAAGAGTATTTGGGGAGGGGGCTTCTGGGGTTGTGGGTAAAGATGTATTTACTTATTCGTGCTATGTGGCTTGTGGGATCTAGTTCCCAGACCAGGGACTGAAACCATGCCCCCTGCAGTAGAAACATGGAATCCTATCCACTGGACTGCTAGGGAAATCCCAAGTCCTCTTTATTGATCTGGTTATTGGCCACAGCATGTTTAGAGTTCTGAAAGTTCAGTGAGCTTTACAATTAGGTCACATGCACTTTTCTGTATGTACACTATCTATCAATAAAAAATTTGCAAGGGTACTACCTGTGATCAAATATTACCTAGAGATAGGAGATTTCATTAAATATTTTCAAATAAACAATGCATATGTAAGGAAAGTAGTCATTCCAGGCAATCAAAGAGTAAGTTTCTGCTATCTCTAGTTCTTCCCCCACTTTTCTGCATTTATCACAAATGCCACCCTGATGATTTAATATGAGAAAATGATCAATTGGGTCAGGTATATGGAACGGGTTCAGTGTGCTTGCCTCCAGACAGGAGTTCAAAGGCAGGGTAACTAATGAGAGTTGTATGAAGGTACGGTTGGTAGGAGGTATCAAAACAAAGGGTCCCAGGCTCACTCCCATTGCATCTCCTGGAGCACTCACAAGGGTGTGGAAATAGCTTGCTTTTGTAGACATCTTCAAGAATGAGGAAACTGAGGTCTGTGGTAAGAAGTGACTGATTCCACATGACACTCTGCCTAAGGGCAATCCCCTCTGAGAAGAGAGTCACTGGAAGCGGGTGGACCAGCTCACAGTAGGAGTTCTCACTACTCCTGCTCACCTGTGTAAGCAACTCATCAGCCAACCCTTTATATTTGAGGGGTAGAGCCCAATCCACCATGTCCTGTTTATCCCACTTCTGCCCTGGACAGAAAGACTTCATTAACTGTCACAAAGGCAATGTTTTACCAGTGAGAGCACTAACTTCTGTTTGCCTCAAAAGTATGCCTACAAAAACCTTTCATCACTATAGATGCTGTCAGCCAAGTTCTTTCTATTAAGTTCTACAGGGAAGAACTTTTGATTCTAGATTAAAAATTATAATCAAAACAGCCACAAAAGTCACCTCTATTATCAGGCAAGACATGAACCTGGCCATCTTACCGGACTTTCTTTTTCTTCCTCTGTGCACTGCACAGAATTATGGATAATTAAATATAACATAACTTTGGCAAATACTTTTCTTAGAATTCTGCTAATTATTCTCAGGGGGAAAGTCATATATAAAGATACTAGGTTGACTTAACTACTAAGTTTACTCATCAATCATTTAGTGAATTTGCTCCAGGTCTTATTTCCAGTTGCATTTTAAATTTCAATCTATTTTCAGAATCAGATTTATTCCCCCCTCCCTCTCCTCATCCCCTCTCTCACCACATAAGCCATGTTGGAATTACCCTTAGTCCCACTAAGCCCTTGTGGGAAAGAAAGACTTCCAGTGAGAAGTGATGAGGGAGGGAGGGAGGGAAGGGGAGAGGTGTCGGACTCTTTGCGACCCCATGGACTGTAGCCCACCAGGCTCCTCTGCCTGTGGAATTTCCCAGGCAAGAATACTGCAGTGGGTTACCATTTCCTTCTCCAGGAGATCTGTACAAGCCAGGGATCGAACCTGTGTCTCTTACATCTCCTGCGTTGGCAGGCAGATTCTTTACCACTGAGCCACAAGGGAAGCCCGTCCTGGCTTCCCTGAGTTGATTTAAGGTTCCTTTCATCTGGGAGGCAAAAGAGGAAAGATCTCTGGATAGAGGGGTGACGGAAGACAAATTCTTAACCTGGTGTCTGCCCTGTGCCTGATCTGATGAGAGTTCTGGGGCCCCTAGAGGGAGGGGTCAGTTCCTAATGGCTGAAGGTGCTCCGTTCATCAGAGGTTCTGACATGTTGGGCCCAAGAAAGGGTTATGTGATTATTGTGCAGAGGAGATAAAACATGAAAAGAAAATTAGTCAAGATAAAAAAATGGCGAGAAGGGTTATACTCTCCAGACCTACTCTTCCTGAGACCATCACATAGCACTGGGGCTATAGGATCTTAAAGCGAGCGCCGGAGAATGGCAAATCATAGAAGAGAAACAGAAATAGGTGTCTACCTGGCAACCACAAAGTACCAATAGGTACCTGACAACAAACACAGCTTGTTGAACATGGGCAAGCGTTTTCCTAACTACCTGGAAGATACTTGCCCTGTGAAGTCCCAGGGGCATCGAGGAATTTCTAGTGGCAGTTGGAAGATCAAGCCACTCAAAATGGCTGTGTTCTTGCTCTCTGTCTCTCCCCTGTCCGACTAGCGCCTACTTCACCTACACCCTACTCGCAGGACTAACGTCCCCACCTCCTTGCCCCACGGCCCAGGTAACCATAGCTTACCAAACGGCTGATGAGGAGTCTACCCCTCAACTGGTTTCGGCGATCAGCTGTTTCTGCGGAACGGTGGGGTTGGGAGCCCACGAGTATGGGTTCTTATCTGCGCATGTGTGCGTGGTGCGTGCGCGCTTGTGTGCGTCTGTGGTGTGCGCATGCGTGCTTGTGTGGGCGTCCACGTGTATGTGTGGGTGCCCGAGTGGGTGCATGGGTGCATGTCTACGTATGTGCTTGCATGCATGTGTGCGTGTGTGGGTGCATGTGTGGGTGCGTGGCTGCATGCATGAGTGTACGGCTGCATGCTTGGCCGCCAGCATGTGTAAGCGGGTGCCTGAGTGCATGCGTGCATGGCCGCCTGTGTGTGTGGGTGCCTGCATGCTTGCACGCGTGTGTGTTCAGCCATGTCTCAGTCTTTAACTGTAGCCTGCCAGGCATTCTCCACCGAGCATAGCCATTTCCTTCTCCATGGCATCTGCCTGGCAGGGATCACCCGAGGTCAATTCCCATATAATTGGTAATCCTGGCTTCCCCCAACAGTGAAACCTGCCAACGTGTCCGTCCTGCCTAGTTGCTCCTGCATTGCACGTGATGGGATGTTGTTCTAGGACCTTGCTTGAGACAGGCAGGGTCCTCCATCGGGTAAACCATGATGTCTTCGTCTGTGTCGCTGACTTAGGGCCCTTTCTTTGGTCGTGAAACTGGGCAAGTGAGGCCTTGCTGGCCTGTGGGATGCAGCAGAATAGTGGTCTTGGGCTAGGAATCCTTAATTTGGGCATTAATGTGTGTGTGTGTTTTAAATTTTATTTAGTTTTTGGTTGTGCTGGATTTTTGTTGCTGCTCGGGGGCTTTCTCTAGTTGGGGGAGAGCTGGGGCTTCTCACTGCAGTGGCTTCTCTTGTGGAGCAAGAGTAGTTGTGGTGCACCAGCTTAGTTGTTTCAGGGCATACAGACAGGGAGGGATTGAACCAGTGTACCTGCATTGGCAGATGGATTCTTTTCCACTGTGTCACCCGGGAAGTCCAGTTTGGGCATAAAAATGTGACATCATTCATACCCAAACTGCTAAGATCTGGGAAGATTTTAATTATTCCACCGTAGGGTGTGTTGCCCCATCTCCTTGGAAAAGATTATACAGATGGTGTTTTGTCAAACTACTTCCATTATATTAAGGTGCTCTGTGGAAAGAATATTCAATAATCAAAGTAGTTTGAAAATACTGCGTGAAATAACATTAAAAAGATGCCTTTACTGAAAAACTCATGTTATTAATGTGCTAATGGGCAGTGAATCTTTGTGTCAATCAGGATAAGCTAGGTTATGCTGCAACAAAAATTGGCTCTACAATTTCAGTGGCGTATATCAACAAAGGTTTAATTCACTAGCCCTGCCACACGTCATCTCTTTGGGACCTAGGCTGAAGCAACAGACTATTTTTCGTTTGTTAGTATTCAAGAGAAGTTTATCTTTATTTTTACAGAGAACAAAGTGCACAGGCCTTATGATTTTCTGTGTAGAAGTGCAGGGAAGTTAATGCCCGTGGGACAAACTTTGATCAGTGTAGAGACAGGAGACAGCAGAGAGTCAGCAGCTAAGTTCCCTATGCGTTCCCTCTCTGATGGGCCTGTACTGGGGCACAGTTCTTTCAGCTTGGTACCTGGTGGACACACCTGAGAGAATCAGGTGTTTCTCTCATGGAGTTTGATGGAAAGTTTGTTGGGAAGCAGTGACCAGTATCACAGGACATCCTCTTATATTTGAGTATTTATTCATTTATTTGGGTGCTCGGAGTCTTCGTTGTGGCACATGGGATCTTTAGTTGTGGCATGTGAACTCTTCTTTGCGGCATGTAGGATCTAGTTCCCAGACCAGGGACTGAACCCAGGCCCCCTGCTTTGGGAGTGTGGAGTCTTAGCCACTGGAGCACCAGGGAAGTCCCTCACCTTGTATTTGAATGTCTCTTTTCTCCTCACTTTAGCTGCCATGGATTATACCTCCCATGAAAGCTTTAGCATTTAAACCTTTCTTCAGGCTCTGTTTTCCAGGGAACTCAGGCTAACACAGTGTGGGAAAATATCAGGGCTTTCTGGTCTCATAGACCAGTGGAATTGTGCTATGTTAGGCCTCCTTGGTACTTCTCCATCTCACAAAGTACACCTCAGCTTTGCACATACTGTTTCTCTATATGGAACATTCTTCTTTCAGACATACGCATGGTTTATTCCCTCACCTGCTTCAGGTCGTTGCCCAAATATTGCCTACTTACTGAGACCATCCCTGCTCTCCTGTTTAAATTTGCACACATATACTGCACTGTATTCCTTCACCCCATTTATTTTATTTCTTGTTATTTCTAGAATAATAGCTCCATAGTATATCTCATCATTCTTGGTAAGCTCCATGAAAGGAAAAATATTCAGTAAGTATTTGGGCAGCTGGATGGATGGATGGATGATGGATGAATGGATGGATAGAGTGATGAAGAATATATGAACAGACGGAGCAGTCAGTGATAAGGAGCTGTTCTTTTCCATGGTTCAGGATCTCTGTAAATATGGTATAAAAAAAACTGCAAATGAACTTCAGT
Organism: Capra hircus; assembly: GCF_001704415.2. NCBI lineage: Eukaryota > Metazoa > Chordata > Mammalia > Artiodactyla > Bovidae > Capra > Capra hircus. The sequence goes on from NW_017215378.1 coordinate 12,637, forward strand.
TTCAGGATTCATGGGCAGTTCAGAAAAGAACTGTTGAATCAAACTGTACTGAATGTTTTTCTTCAGTTACTCCCATCAGTTTGGTGAGCTAATCAATTTTGGAAGGCATCCTTGTATGCCTCCCAAACAGTCTCATTAGGCTGTTTGAAACTATTGATGTCAGAATATAGCACTCTTATCCCTTCCTTTTTCATTGTTAATTAATGGATTAAAAGTCCACTATAGCAGTGTTAAAATCTAGCCAGGAAGAAGGTGGTCCTGGGCTGGCTAGCTGCATCTCATTCCATCTGATGCTGCTGAGGCCTGACCATCAGTGTGCATTTGAGGGAGACAACAAAAACCCACCGATAAGATGGCTGGAGAGCTTGCTAAGTTTAGAGGCATCCATTAAAAGGACTCTCCTTTTTAGCAAAATGGAAGTTTGTTCTTTAAAAATTTTGTTTTGAATTATTAATTTATGTAGAGATAAAAGAATTCTTGGATTTTTAAGCCTGATCAGCTTGGGTTCACAAAATTATGCTACCTATTATTAAGATGAAGAAAAGGCCGTCTGTTTGTCTAGAAGAGAATTGACTCGCTTTTGAGTACCTTGTAAAGTGGCAAATGATGAACCATTTTAAGTGGGTTGGTTTAGTTATGTCTACAGTTTGTTTAGTATTTTAACTATTTATAAGGCACGCCGTAATGTTGGGAATGAGTATAAACCCAAGTTTGGGTGGTATCTGGATGTTTGTAGCCCTTCTTTAGCACCTATAATTCTAACCATAAGAGCTTCTACTTAGCGCTTATGTTGATCCAGGAATCACATTCAATGCTTCCAGTATGCTGTTTTTTTTCACAATAATCTTAGGAGTGAAATATTATTATCCCCATTTTAAAGCTCAGGAAAACTGCCCATTTAATGGGGCTAAGAACCTGCCCAGGGTCTTACAGCCGTTAAGGATCACAGGCATGGCTTTAGCATGTGTGTTGTTCAGTTGCCCTGTCATATCCCACTCTTTGTGACCCCATGGACTGCAGCACACCAGGCCTCCCTGTCCCTCACCATCTTCCGGAGTTTGCCCAAGTTCATGTTCATTGCATCAGTGATGCCTTTCAGCCTTCTCATCCTCTGACACACCTCTTTTCCTGCCCTCGATCTTTGCCAGCATCAGGGGACTTTTCCAATGTGTTGTCTGTTTGCCAATATTGGAGCTTCAGCTTCAGCATCAATCCTTCAGTGAATATTCAGGCTTAATCTCCCTTAAGATTTGACTGCTTCGACCCTCGCTGTCCAAGGGACTTTCAGGAGTCTTCTCCAGCACCAGAGTTTGAAGGC
>NW_017215379.1:0-13952 GCF_001704415.2 Capra hircus
CCTGAAGTCGCCCATCGTAAGTCGAGAGCACCTGCCGCAACTCGAGAAAATCCAGGAGGTTCTCCCCTCCAGGCTCGATGAGGACTATTTCAGGCTGAGGCAACTAGAGTGCTAATCACACACTAAACTCTGGAACTTCCAAAGGGTCCTTCACACCCTTGCTGCAACTCAAGAAGTTCCCCGACATACCCATCTCCACTCGAGAGGAAGCATGAGAGTCCCGCCACATCCAGAGGAGCCCCGTTTCCACCTCCTAGCTCGAGAGGAGGATCCTTTCCCTGCGTGGTCGGGAAAGAATTCCCGGCGTCCGTCGCATCTCAAGAGGAGGCGCTCTCCACAGGAAAGGCGAGAGGAACTCCAGGGTCGTGCACCATTCTGAGAGTCCCCAGATGTCTCAGTCCATTCCAGGGAAACCTGTTTTCCCTGCACTGCCTCGACTTTCAAGCCGAGGATCGACTCACAACACGGTGGCACGTGGGACAGCCCTGCGGGAAATCCTAGTAGGAAAGCTTTGTGGGAAACCCTCGAGTGAAAACCACAGATCCATTGATCCAAGCGAAGGGAAGCGTGACACTGCTGCTTCAGCTCGGGAGGAAAGCGCACGTGCATGCCCCACCTGAGACGAACAGTGACTCCCCTGGGGAGACTCCAGAAATACACCAAGATCCATTTCTGCACTGGAGAGGAATACTCAGGTTCCGGCAGCATCTCCACACAAGATCTTAGGCGCTGGAATCGACGGAGAGGAAACCCGAGAGGCCCCCGAGCAACTCGCATGGGGACTGGCCTTTCCTGAGGCCACCAGAGCGGGTCCCTGAGGTCCCGTCGTAAGTCGAGAGCACCTGCCGCAACTCGAGAAAATCCAGGAGGTTCTCCCCTCCAGGCGAGATGAGGCCATTTCCGCTGAGGCATCTCAAGGCTAATCACATCTAACATCTGGAACTTCCAAAGGGTCCTTCACACCCTTGCTGCAACTCAAGAAGTTCCCCGACATACCCGTCTCCACTCGAGAGGAAGCACGAGAGTGCCGCCACATCCAGAGGAGCCCCGTTTCCGCCTCCTAGCTCGAGAGGAGGGATCCTTTCCCTGCGTGGTCGGGAAAGAATTCCCGGCATTCCGTCACATCTCAAGAGGAGGCGCTCTCCACAGGAAAGGCGAGAGGAACTCCAGGGTCGTGGCCATATTCCCAAAGTCCCCCAGATGTCTCAGTCCATTCCAGGGAAACCTGTTTTCCCTGCACTGCCTCGACTTTCAAGCCGAGGATCGACTCACACAACGGTGGCACGTGGACATCCCTGTGGGCAAACCTCGTGGGAAAGCCTCGTGGGAAAAGCCTCGAGGGAAAGACACAGATCCCTTGATCCACGAAAAGGGAAGCGTGACACTGCTGCTACAGCTCGGGAGGAAAGCGCACGTGCATGCCCCCTCTCGAGACGAGGACTTACGCCTCTGGGGAGACAACAGAAGTCCCCGAAGATCCATGTCGGCACTGGAGAGGAATCCTCAGGTTCCGGCACTGACTCCACACAAGGTCTTAGGCCCGGCATCGACGGGAGAGGAATCCCGAGAGGCCCCGAGTAAACTCGCATGGGGACTGGCCTTTCCTGAGGCCACCAGAATGGGTCCCTGAGGTCCCCGTTGTAAGTCGAGAGCACCTGCCGCAACTCGAGAAAATCCAGGAGGTTCTCCCTCCAGGCGACATGAGGCCCATTTCCGCTGAGGTATCTCTAGGCTAATCACACCTTACCTCTGGAACTTCCAAAGGGCCCTTCACACCCTTGCTGCAACTCAAGAAGTTCCCGACATACCCGTTTCTACTCGAGAGGAAGCACGAGAGTTCCCCGCACATCCAGAGGAGCCCCGTTTCCTCCTCCTAGCTCGAGAGGAGGGATCCTATACCTGCGTGGTCGGGAAAGAATTCCCGGTGTTCCCGTCGCATCTCAAATGGAGGCGCTCTCCACAGGAAAGGCGAGAGGAACTCCAGGGTCGTGCCATATTCCAAAGTCCCCCAGATGTCTCAGTCCATTCCAGGGAAACCTGTTTTCCCTGCACTGCTTCGACTTTCAAGCCGACGGATCGACTCACACAACGGTGGCACGTGGGACATCCCTGTGGGAAAGCCTCGTGGGAAAGCCTCGAGGGAAAGACACAGATCCCTTGATCCACGTGAAGGGAAGCGTGACACTGGCTGCTAACAGCTCGAGAGGAAAGCGCAAGTGCATAGCCCACTCGAGATGAGGACTGACTCCCCTGGGGAGACTCCAGAAGTACCCCAAGATCCATGTCAGCACTGGAGAGGAATGCTCAGGTTCCGGCACCGGACTCCACACAAGGTCTTAGACCCCGGAATCTAACGGGAGAGGAATCCCGAGAGGCCCCAGAGCAATTCGCATGGGGACTGGCCTTTCCTGAGGCCACCAAGAGCGGGTCCCTGAGGTCCCCATCGTAAGTCGAGAGCACCTGCGCAACTCGAGAAAATCCAGGAGGTTCTCCCAATCCAGGCGAGATGAGGCCCATTTCCTCTGAGGCAACAAGGGAGGTAATCACACCTTAAACTCTGGAACTTCCAAAGGGTCCTTCACACCCTTGCTGCAACTCAAGAAGTTCCCAGACATACCCGTCTCCACTCGAGAGGATCCCAAGGAGTCCCGCCCATATCCAGAAGTGGCCCCGATTTCCGCCTGCTAGCTCGAGAGGAGGTATCCTTTCCCTGCGTGGTCGGGGAAAGTATTCTAGCGTTCCCGTCTCATCTCAAGTGTAGGCGCTCTCCACAGGAAAGGCGAGAGGAACTCCAGGTCGTGCCACCATTCCAGAGTCCCCTAGGATGTCTCAGTCCATTCCAGGGAAACCTGTTTTCCCTGCACTGCCTCGACTTTCAAGCCGAAGGATCGACTCACACCACGGTGACACGTGGGACAGGCCCTGTGGGAAAGCCTCGTGGGAAAGCCTCGAGGGAAAGACCACAGATCCCTTGATCCACGCGAAGGGAAAGCGTGACACTGCTGCTTCAGCTCGGGAGGAAAGCGCACGTGCATGCCCCACTCGAGACGAGGACTGACTCCCTGGGGAGACTCCAGAAGTACCCAAGATCCATGTCAGCACTGGAGAGGAATCCTCAGGTTCCGGCACCGACTCCACACAAGGTCTTAGGCCCTGGCATCGACGGAGAGGAATCCCGAGAGGCCCCGAGCAACTCGCATGGGGACTGGCCTTTCCTGAGGCCACCAGAGCGGGTCCCTGAGGTCCCGTCGTAAGTCGAGAGCACCTGCGCAACTCGAGAAAATCCAGGAGGTTCTCCCCTCCAGGCGAGATGAGGCCCATTTCCGCTGAGGGATCTCGAAGGCTAATCACACCTATAACTCTGGAACTTCCAAAGGGTCCTTCACACCCTTGCTGCAACTCAAGAAGTTCCCCGACATACCCCGTCTCCACTCGAGAGGAAGCACGAGAGGTCCGCCCACATCCAGAGGAGCCCGTTTCCGCCTCCTAGCTCGAGAGGAGGGATCCTTTCCCTGCGTGGTCGGGAAAGAATTCCCTGGCGTTCCCGTCGCATCTCAAGAGGAGGCGCTCTCCACAGGAAAGGCGAGAGGAACTCCAGGGTCGTGCCACCATTCCCAGAGTCCCCTGGATGTCTCAGTCCATTCCAGGGAAACCTGTTTTCCCTGCACTGCCTCGACTTTCAAAGCCGAGGATCGACTCACACACGGTGGCACGTGGGACAGCCCTGTGGGAAAGCCTCGTGGGAAAGCCTCGTGGGAAAGCCTCGAGGGAAAGACCACAGATCCCTTGATCCACGCGAAGGGAAGCAGCGACACTGCTGCTACAGCTCGGGAGGAAAGCGCACGTGCATGCCCCCTCTCGAGACGAGGACTGACTGCCCTGGGGAGACTCCAGAAGTACCCTAAGATCCATGTCTGCACTGGAGAGGAATCCTCAGGTTCCGGCACTGACTCCACACAAGGTCTTAGGCCCCAGCATCGACGGGAGAGGAATCCCGAGAGGCCCCGAGCAACTCGCATGGGGACTGGCCTTTCCTGAGGCCACCAGAGCGGGATCCCTGAGGTCCCCGTCGTAAGTCGAGAGCACCTGCCGCAACTCGAGAAAATCCAGGAGGTTCTCCCCTCCAGGCCGAATGAGGCCCATTTCCGCTGAGGCATCTAGGGGCTAATCACACTCTTAACTCTGGAACTTCCAAAGGGTCCTTCACACCCTTGCTGCAACTCAAGAAGTTCCCCGACATACCCGTCTCCACTCGAGAGGAAGTCACGAGAGTCCCGCCACAATCCAGAGGAGCCCCGTTTCCGCCTCCTAGCTCGAGAGGAGGGATACTTTCCCTGCGTGGTCGGGAAAGAATTCCCGGCGTTCCCGTCGCATCTCAAGAGGAGGCGCTCTCCACAGGAAAGGCGAGAGGAACTCCAGGGTCGTGCCACCATTCCCAGAGTCCCCCAGATGTCTCAGTCCATTCCAGGGAAACCTGTTTTCCCTGCACTGCCTCGACTTTCAAAGCCGAGGATCGACTCACACCACCGGTGGCACGTGGGAAAGCCCTGTGGGAAAGCCTCCTGGGAAAGCCTCATGGGAAAGTCTAGATGGAAAGCCACAGATCCCTTGATCCACGAAAAGGGAAGCGTGACACTGCTGCTACAGCTCGGGAGGAAAGCGCACGTGCATGCCCCCACTCGAGACGAGGACTTACGCCTCTGGGGAGACTCCAGAAGTCCCGAAGATCCATGTCGGCACTGGAGAGGAATCCTCAGGTTCCGGCACTGACTCCACACAAGGTCTTAGGCCCCGCATCGACAGGAGAGGAATCCCGAGAGGCCCCCGAGCAACTCGCATGGGGACTGGCCTTTCCTGAGGCCACCAGAGTGGGTCCCTGAGGTCCCCGTCGTAAGTCGAGAGCACCTGCCGCAACTCGAGAAAATCCAGGAGGTTCTCCCCTCCAGGCGACATGAAGGCCCATTTCCGCTGAGGTATCTCGAGGCTAATCACACCTTACCTCTGGAACTTCCAAAGGGTCCTTCACACCCTTGCTGCAACTCAAGAAGTTCCCCGACATAACCCGTCATCCACTCGAGAGGAAGCAGGAGAGTGCCGCCCACATCCAGAGGAGCCACGTTTCCGCCTCCTAAGCTCGAGAGGAGGGATCCTTTCCCTGCGTGGTCGGGAAAGAATTCGCGGCGTTCCCGTCGCATCTCAAGAGGAGGCGCTCTCCACAGGAAAAGGCGAGAGGAACTCCAGGTTCGTGCCACCATTCCCAGAGTCCCCCAGATGTCTCAGTCCATTCCAGGGAAACCTGGTTTCCCTGCACTGCCTCGACTTTTAAGCCGAGGATCGACTCACACCACTGTGGCACGTGGGACAGCCCTGTGGGAAAGCCTCGTGGGAAAGCCTCGTGGGAAAGCCTCGAGGGAAAGCCACAGATCCCTTGATCCAACGAAAAGGGAAGCGTGACACTGCTGCTACAGCTCGAGAGGAAAGCGCAAGTGCATAGCCCCACTCGAGATGAGGACTGACTCCCCTGGGGAGACTCCAGAAGTACCCCAAGATCCATGTCAGCACTGGAGAGGAATGCTCAGGTTCCGGCACCGACTCCACACAAGGTCTTAGACCCCGGAATCTACGGGAGAGGAATCCCGAGAGGCCCCAGAGCAATTCGCATGGGGACTGGCCTTTCCTGAGGCCACCAGAGCGGGTCCCTGAGGTCCCCATCGTAAGTCGAGAGCACCTGACGCAACTCGAGAAAATCCAGGAGGTTCTCCCAATCCAGGCGAGATGAGGCCCATTTCCTCTGAGGCAACAAGGGGGTAATCACACTTAAACTCTGGAACTTCCAAAGGGTCCTTCACACCCTTGCTGCAACTCAAGAAGTTCCCAGACATACCCGTCTCCACTCAAGAGGATCCCAGAGGGTCCCGCCCATATCCAGAGTGGCCCCGATTCCGCCTGCTAGCTCGAGAGGAGGTATCCTTTCCCTGCGTGGTCGGGAAAGTATTCCTAGCGTTCCCGTCTCATCTCAAGTGTAGGCGCTCTCCACAGGAAAGGCGAGAGGATCTCCAGTCTCAAGCCCCATTCCCAAAGTCCCCTGGATGTCTCAGTCCATTCCAGGGAAACCTGTTTTCCCTGCACTGCCTCGACTTTCAATCCGAGGATCGACTCACACCACGGTGGACACGTGGGACAGCCCTGTGGGAAAGCCTCGTGGGAAAGCCTCGAGGGAAAGACACAGATCCCTTGATCCACGCGAAGGGAAGCGCGACACTGCTGCTACAGCTCGGGAGGAAAGCGCACGTGCATGCCCCCACTCGAGACGAGGACTGACTGCCCTGGGGAGAATCCAGAAGTACCCCAAGATCCATGTCGGCACTGGAGAGGAATTCTCAGGTTCTGGCACTGAGTCCACACAATGTCTTAGGACCCAGCATCGACGGGAGAGGAATCCCGATAGGACCCCCGAGCAACTCGCATGGGGACTGGCCTTTCCTGAGGCCACCACACCGGGTCCCTGAGTTCCCCGTCATAAGTCGAGAGCACCAGCCGCAACTCGAGAAAATCCAGGAGGTTCTCCCCTCCAGGCGAGCTGAGACCTATTTCCGCTGAGGTATCTCGAGGCTAATCACACCTTACCTCTGGAACTTCCAAAGGGTCCGTCACTTCCTTGCTGCAACTCAAGAAGTTCCCCGACATACCCGTCTCCACTCAAGAGGAACCCGAGGGTCCCGCCCATATCCAGAGTGGCCCCGTTTCCGCCTGCTAGCTCGAGAGGAGGCATCCTTTCCCTGCGTGGTCGGGAAAGAATTCCTAGCGTTCCCGTCTCATCTCAAGAGTAGGCGCTCTCCACAGGAAAGGCGAGAGGAACTCCAGTATCAGGCCCCATTCCCAGAGTCCCCCAGATGTTTCAGTCCATTCCAGGGAAACCTGTTTTCCCTGCACTGCCGTCGACTTTCAAGCCGAGGATGGACTCACACCGCGATGGCACGTTGGACAGCCCTGTGGGAAAGCCTCGTGGGAAAGCCTCGTGGGAAAGCCTCGAGGGAAAGCCACAGATCCCTTGATCCACGCGTAGGGAAGAGTGACACTGCTGCTACAGCTCGGGAGAAAAGCGCACGTGCATGCACCCAAACGAGACGAGGACTGACTCCATGGGGAGACTCCAGAAGTACCCCAAGATCCATGTCAGCACTGGAGAGGAATCCTCAGGTTCCCGGCACCGACTCCACACAAGGTCTTAGGCCCCGGCATCGACGGGAGAGGAATCCCGAGAGGCCCCGAGCAACTCGCATGGGGACTGGCCTTTCCTGAGGCCACCAGATCGGGTCCCTGAGGTCCCCGTCGTAAGTCGAGAGCACCTGCCGCAACTCGAGAAAATCCAGGAGGTTCTCCCCTCCATTCGAGATGAGGCCCATTTCCGCTGAGGCGTCTCGAGGCTAATCACATCTAACATCTGGAACTTCCAAAGGGTCCTTCACACCCCTGCTGCAACTCAAGAAGTTCCCCGACATACCCAGCTCCACTCGAGAGGAAGCACGAGAGTCCCGCCCACATCCAGAATAGCCCCGTTTCCGCCTCCTAGCTCGAGGGGGGGATCCTTTCCCAGCGTGGTCGGGAAAGAATTCCCGGCGTTCCCGTTGCATCTCAAGAGGAGGTGCTCTCCACAGGAAAGGCGAGAGGAACTCCAGGGTCGTGCCACCATTCCCAGAGTCCCCTGGATGTCTCAGTCCATTCCAGGGAAATCTAGTTTTCCCTGCACTGCCTCGACTTTCAAGCCGAAGATCGACTCACATCTCGGTGGCACCTGGGACAGCCCTGTGGGAAAGCCTCGTGGGAAAGCCTCGAGGGAAAGACACAGATCCCTTGATCCACGCGAAGGGAAGCACGACACTGCTACTACAGCTCGGGAGGAAAGCGCACGTGCATGCCCCCCTCTCGAGACGAGGACTGACTGCCCTGGGGAGACTCCAGAAGTACCCTAAGATCCATGTTTGCACTGGAGAGGAATCCTCAGGTTCCGGCACTGACTCCACACAAGGTCTTAGGCCCCAGCATCGACGGGAGAGGAATCCCGAGAGGTCCCCGAGCAACTCGCATGGGGACTGGCCTTTCCTGAGGCCACCAGAGCGGATCCCTGAGGTCCCCGTCGTAAGTCGAGAGCACCTGCCGCATCTCGAGAAAATCCAGGAGGTTCTCCCCTCCAGGCTCGATGAGGCCCATTTCCGTTGAGGCAACTAGGGGGTAATCACACTTTAACTCTGGAACTTCCAAAGGGTCCTTCACACCCTTGCTGCAACTCAAGAAGTTCCCCGACATACCCGTCTCCACTCAAGAGGAATCCGAGAGTCCCGCCACATATCCAGAGTGGCCCCGTTTCCGCCTGCTAGCTAGAGAGGAGGGATACTTTCCCTGCGTGGTAGGGAAAGAATTCCGGCGTTCCCGTCGCTTCTCAAGAGGAGGCGCTCTCCACAGGAAAGGCGAGAGGAACTCCAGGGTCGTGCCACCATTCCCTGAGTCCCCCAGATGTCTCAGTCCATTCCTGGGAAAACTGTTTTCCCTTCACTGCCTCGACTTTAAAGCCGAGGATCGACTCACACCACCGGTGGCACGTGGGAAAGGCCTGTGGGAAAGCCTCCTGGGAAAGCCTCATGGGAAAGTCTAGATGGAAAGCCACAGATCCCTTGATCCACGAAAAGGGAAGCGTGACACTGCTGCTAAGCTCGGGAGGAAAGCGCACGTGCATGCCCCCACTCGAGACGAGGACTTACGCCTCTGGGGAGATTCCAGAAGTCCCGGAAGATCCATGTCGGCACTGGAGAGGAATCCTCAGGTTCCGGCACTGACTCCACACAAGGTCTTAGGCCCCGGCATCGACAGGAGAGGAATCCCGAGCAGGCCCCCGAGCAACTCGCATGGGGACTGGCCTTTCCTGAGGCCACCAGAGTGGGTCCCTGAGGTCCCCGTCGTAAGTCGAGAGCATATGCCGCAACTCGAGAAAATCCAGGAGGTTCTCCCCTCCAAGCGACATGAAGCCCATTTCCGCTGAGGTATCTCGAGGCTAATCACAGCTTACCTCTGGAACTTCCAAAGGGTCCTTCACACCCTTGCTGCAACTCAAGAAGTTCCGCGACATAACCGTCACCACTCGAGAGGAAGCAGGAAAGTGCCGCCCACATCCAGAGGCCACGTTTCCGCCTCCTAACTCGAGAGGTTTGGTCCTTTCCCTGCGTGGTGGGGAAAGAATTCGCGGCGTTCCCGTCGCATCTCAAGAGGAGGCGCTCTCCAGAGGAAAAGCGAGAGGAACTCCAGGTTCGTGCCACCATTGCCCAGAGTCCCCCAGATGTCTCAGTCCATTCCAGGGAACCTGGTTTCCCTGCACTGCCTCGACTTTTAAGCCGAGGATCGACTCACACCACTGTGGCACGTGGGAAAGCACTGTGGGAAAGCCTCGTGGGAAAGCCTCATGGGAAAGTCTAGAGGGAAAGCCACAGATCCCTTGATCCAAGAAAAGGGAAGTGTGACACTGCTGCTACAGCTCGAGAGGAAAGCGCAAGTGCATAGCCCCACTCGAGATGAGGACTGACTCCCCTGGGGAGACTCCAGAAGTACCCCAAGATCCATGTCAGCACTGGAGAGGAATGCTCAGGTTCCGGCACCGACTCCACACAAGGTCTTAGACCCCGGAATCTACGGGAGAGGAATCCCGAGAGGCCCCAGAGCAATTCGCATGGGGACTGGCCTTTCCTGAGGCCACCAGAGCGGGTCCCTGAGGTCCCCATCGTAAGTCGAGAGCACCTGACGCAACTCGAGAAAATCCAGGAGGTTCTCCAATCCAGGCGAGATGAGGCCCATTTCCTCTGAGGCAACAAGGGGGTAATCACACTTAAACTCTGGAACTTCCAAAGGGTCCTTCACACCCTTGCTGCAACTCAAGAAGTTCCCAGACATACCCGTCTCCACTCAAGAGGATCCCAAGGGTCCCGCCCATATCCAGAGTGGCCCCGATTCCGCCTGCTAGCTCGAGAGGAGGTATCCTTTCCCTGCGTGGTCGGGAAAGTATTCCTAGCGTTCCCGTCTCATCTCAAGTGTAGGCGCTCTCCACAGGAAAGGCGAGAGGATCTCCAGTCTCAAGCCCCATTCCCAAAGTCCCCCTGGATGTCTCAGTCCATTCCAGGGAAACCTGTTTTCCCTGCACTGCCTCGACTTTCAATCCGAGGATCGACTCACACCACGGTGGACACGTGGGACAGCCCTGTGGGAAAGCCTCGTGGGAAAGCCTCGAGGGAAAGACACAGATCCCTTGATCCACGCGAAGGGAAGCGCGACACTGCTGCTACAGCTCGGGAGGAAAGCGCACGTGCATGCCCCCACTCGAGACAAGGACTGACTGCCCTGGGGAGAATCCAGAAGTACCCCAAGATCCATGTCGGCACTGGAGAGGAATTCTCAGGTTCTGGCACTGAGTCCACACCATGTCTTAGGACCCAGCATCGACGGGAGAGGAATCCCGATAGACCCCCGAGCAACTCGCATGGGGACTGGCCTTTCCTGAGGCCACCACACCGGGTCCCTGAGTTCCCCGTCATAAGTCGAGAGCACCAGCCGCAACTCCGAGAAAATCCAGGAGGTTCTCCCCTCCAGGCGAGCTGAGACCTATTTCCGCTGAGGTATCTCGAGGCTAATCACACCTTACCTCTGGAACTTCCAAAGGGTCCGTCACTTCCTTGCTGCAACTCAAGAAGTTCCCCGACATACCCGTCTCCACTCAAGAGGAACCCGAGGGTCCCGCCCATATCCAGAGTGGCCCCGTTTCCGCCTGCTAGCTCGAGAGGAGGCATCCTTTCCCTGCGTGGTCGGGAAAGAATTCCTAGCGTTCCCGTCTCATCTCAAGAGTAGGCGCTCTCCACAGGAAAGGCGAGAGGAACTCCAGTATCAGGCCCCATTCCCAGAGTCCCCTAGATGTTTCAGTCCATTCCAGGGAAACCTGTTTTCCCTGCACTGCGTCGACTTTCAAGCCGAGGATGGACTCACACCGCGATGGCTCGTTGGACAGCCCTGTGGGAAAGCCTCTTGGGAAAGCCTCGTGGGAAAGCCTCGAGGGAAAGCCACAGATCCCTTGATCCACGCGTAGGGAAGAGTGACACTGCTGCTACAGCTCGGGAGAAAAGCGCACGTGCATGCACCCAAACGAGACGAGGACTGACTCCATGGGGAGACTCCAGAAGTACCCCAAGATCCATGTCAGCACTGGAGAGGAATCCTCAGGTTCCCGCACCGACTCCACACAAGGTCTTAGGCCCCGGCATCGACGGGAGAGGAATCCCGAGAGGCCCCCGAGCAACTCGCATGGGGACTGGCCTTTCCTGAGGCCACCAGATCGGGTCCCTGAGGTCCCCGTCGTAAGTCGAGAGCACCTGCCGCAACTCGAGAAAATCCAGGAGGTTCTCCCCTCCATTCGAGATGAGGCCCATTTCCGCTGAGGCGTCTCGAGGCTAATCACATCTAACATCTGGAACTTCCAAAGGGTCCTTCACACCCCTGCTGCAACTCAAGAAGTTCCCCGACATACCCACTCCACTCGAGAGGAAGCACGAGAGTCCCGCCCACATCCAGAATAGCCCCGTTTCCGCCTCCTAGCTCGAGGGGGGGGATCCTTTCCCAGCGTGGTCGGGAAAGAATTCCCGGCGTTCCCGTTGCATCTCAAGAGGAGGTGCTCTCCACAGGAAAGGCGAGAGGAACTCCAGGGTCGTGCCACCATTCCCAGAGTCCCCTGGATGTCTCAGTCCATTCCAGGGAAATCTATTTTCCCTGCACTGCCTCGACTTTCAAGCCGAAGATCGACTCACATCTCGCTGGCACCTGGGACAAGCCCTGTGGGAAAGCCTCGTGGGAAAGCCTCGAGGGAAAGACACAGATCCCTTGATCCACGCGAAGGGAAGCACGACACTGCTACTACAGCTCGGGAGGAAAGCGCACGTTGCATGCCCCCTCTCGAGACGAGGACTGACTGCCCTGGGGAGACTCCAGAAGTACCCTAAGATCCATGTTTGCACTGGAGAGGAATCCTCAGGTTCCGGCACTGACTCCACACAAGGACTTAGGCCCCAGCATCGACGGGAGAGGAATCCCGAGAGGTCCCCGAGCAACTCGCATGGGGACTGGCCTTTCCTGAGGCCACCAGAGCGGATCCCTGAGGTCCCCGTCGTAAGTCGAGAGCACCTGCCGCATCTCGAGAAAAATCCAGGAGGTTCTCCCCTCCAGGCCGAGATGAGGCCCATTTCCGTTGAGGCAACTAGGGGGTAATCACACTTTAACTCTGGAACTTCCAAAGGGTCCTTCACACCCTTTGCTGCAACTCAAGAAGTTCCCCGACATACCCGTCTCCACTCAAGAGGAATCCGAGAGTCCCGGCACATATCCAGAGTGGCCCCGTTTCCGCCTGCTAGCTAGAGAGGAGGGATACTTTCCCTGCGTGGTAGGGAAAGAATTCCCGGCGTTCCCGTCGCTTCTCAAGAGGAGGCGCTCTCCACAGGAAAGGCGAGAGGAACTCCAGGGTCGTGCCACCATTCCCTGAGTCCCCCAGATGTCTCAGTCCATTCCTGGGAAAACTGTTTTCCCTTCACTGCCTCGACTTTAAAGCCGAGGATCGACTCACACCACCGGTGGCACGTGGGAAAGCCCTGTGGGAAAGCCTCGTGGGAAAGCCTCATGGGAAAGTCTAGATGGAAAGCCACAGATCCCTTGATCCACGAAAAGGGAAGCGTGACACTGCTGCTAAGCTCGGGAGGAAAGCGCACGTGCATGCCCCCACTCGAGACGAGGACTTACGCCTCTGGGGAGATTCCAGAAGTCCCGGAAGATCCATGTCGGCACTGGAGAGGAATCCTCAGGTTCCGGCACTGACTCCCACACAAGGTCTTAGGCCCCGGCATCGACGGGAGAGGAATCCCGAGAGGCCCCCGAGCAACTCGCATGGGGACTGGCCTTTCCTGAGGCCACCAGAGTGGGTCCCTGAGGTCCCGTCGTAAGTCGAGAGCATATGCCGCAACTCGAGAAAATCCAGGAGGTTCTCCCCTCCAGGCGACATGAGCCATTTCCGCTGAGGTATCTCGAGGCTAATCACACCTTACCTCTGGAACTTCCAAAGGGTCCTTCACACCCTTGCTGCAACTCAAGAAGTTCCGCGACATAACCGGTCACCACTCGAGAGGAAGCAGGAAAGTGCCGCCCACATCAAGAGGAGCCCACGTTTCCGCCTCCTAGCTCGAGAGGTTTGGTCCTTTCCCTGCGTGGTGGGAAAGAATTCGCGGCGTTCCCGTCGCATCTCAAGAGGAGGCGCTCTCCAGAGGAAAAGCGAGAGGAACTCCAGGGTTCGTGCCACCATTGCAGAGTCCCCCAGATGTCTCAGTCCATTCCAGGGAACCTGGTTTCCCCTGCACTGCTCGACTTTCAAGCCGAGGATCGACTCACACACACTGTGGCACGTGGGAAAGCACTGTGGGAAAGCCTGCGTGGGAAAGCCTCATGGAAAGTCTAGAGGGAAAGCCACAGATCCTTGATCCACGAAAAGGGAAGCGTGACACTGCTGCTACAGCTGCGGGAGGAAAGCGCACGTGCATGCCCCCACTCGAGACGAGGACTTACGCCTCTGGGGAGACTACAGAAGTCCCCGAAGATCCATGTCGGCACTGGAGAGGAATCCTCAGGTTCCGGCACTGACTCCACACAAGGTCTTAGGCCCCGCAACGACGGGAGAGGAATCCGAGAGGCCACCCCCGCCCCGAGCAACTCGCATGGGGACTGCTTTCCTTGAGGCCACCCACGAAGTGGGTCCCTGAGTCCCCTCGTGTAAGCTCAGAGACATCCTGCCGCAACTCGAGAAAATCCAGGAGGTTCTTCCCCTGCCAGGCGAGGAGGACCATCCAGCTGAGAGTATACTGAGTCTTAATCAGACATCCACA
>NW_017215380.1:0-24020 GCF_001704415.2 Capra hircus
GCCCAGTTTCCCTTTCTACCCCGGAATGGACAGAACACATCCTGATTTTCATTTCCTTCCTTTAAAATGGACCAGCCAAACCATAACACAGGTATACTTCAAGGCCAGAGGTCTCATTTACCTCTATCTTTTCGATCTCTGTCCAATTCTATCAAAAAGGTCATTGGGAGTGGGGGTGGGGGTGGGGGTGGGTGGAGCATAGCCACTAACAATGCTGAAATTCACCTAAGTGATTTGGTATTCAAAAAAACATCAACCAAGGAGCGTAAGTAGTACCAAAGACAGAGTCAAGCAGTCTATACTGTAGCCACAATTTAAATCTCCATCACCTGATATCTTTCAAACTTTAATTTATCTTGTTCCCTTGGACTGTGGAAACGAACTAGCATTTAGTTATGTCTTAAGCCCCAAACTCCAACTGAATCAAAATTCTCTTAACTATAAATCAGTAATAGCAGTAGGCAAATGTCCATTCTCTAAAGATATCTAATCAGATATCACTGCAGACAGTGAGAAATGACCAACCAGCTATCTCCATTTAGTTCTCTATCTTCTGCATCTTTCTACCCCCTGAGGCACTTGACCTGGTCAGTTTCTAGAAGACAAGGTCCAGAGCTGGCCACATACCAAGAATTGTCAAGGATACAGAAATTACACTTCCAGGGACATCTTAAACAAATGATGTGAGAAGTCACCCTAGGCTCTCTGGGCCTAAGTTCCCAGTCCACAATCCTACTACCCATACCTACACATATCTCCCCCCATACTCTCTCTCACTCACATAAACTCACTCACTTACTCATAGATATATCAACACAGATTTAAGGGTTTTTTCATACTCACCTTTCCACATCAGATTTCCTTGGCAGCCTAAGAAGAAAAAAAACAGAAGTTGACTAAATATATGCACATCTTCATCAAAGTATGATTATGGCCTTTACTTTCACTCTATTAAAATACCTTAGCATTTCAGAAAAACTGGACAAATAGCCACTATAGGCTTGTGTGGCTCCACTTTTAAGTTTTCAGTGATATAGCTACAAAGGAAAAACTAACAAAGAAACATTTCTCTCCATTCTTCAAAAGATACTGCGTGAACCTCAAACATTAAAAAAAAAAAAAAGCCCAAGTCTTATTAGCTCACTATATCACAGAGAAGTCAAAGAAAATCTTCTTTTAAGACCAAATGGTCATGAATACAAGGTACTACTTAGTTGCAAGCCTCTCTATATTCAACAGAACCTTGCTTCCAAGCACCAATCCCTTCACGCTTTGTTATGGTGGGTTAAGCTAGGCATGGGAAAGGGCCAGTGTCAGCCAAGGGTTATACAGCAATTATGATGTCGCTTGGTGAGATGCATATGATTATTTTCAAACAGCTCCAGGAAAACCTTGATCTCTTTTTTGCTAGTTCTGCAGTACTGACAGCAAGCAACCAATGTCACCATTTTCCCTGATAAACTATACCATTTAACACCCTCATACCCATTGATGCTTAGAAAGGTCCTGATCTGCTTCCTGAATCACATTCTCCACGGTTCAAGATTCAACAGCCTGAACTCTAAAGCCTCCCCTACATCGGATCCATTCCTGAAGAACACACACTGAGCCACTTAAGACGCTCTTTTCCCACTGACATGCCACAGGTGCAGAAAAACTAAAACCACCTCGAGAGATTCACGGTACAAGGAAGGGGAACTATTAAAATGAGCTCTGGCTTATAGTTACCTACAGTTCTTAGTGTAGACAGGGGGATGGGAGCTCAAGTTATGATTCAAGTGACAAAAGAAACTGGGTAGGAGTTGGAAGGGCCAGCAGATCAGAGGATGAAACAAAAATTAAGGCCTTATTATGATAAGACTGTAAGTAAAAGCAGTTGCTGGCAAGTTCCTATGCCTGTGAAAGACTCAGAAGACACTCCTTGAGAACTCTCCCTGTCCTTAAGAGAGGAGAGAATGAGAACCATGGATGCTTGTGTGCATGTGAGAGAGAGAGAGAAAAAAAGAGCAGAGCAGAGTCTTCGGGGGCAGAAAGAACAGGAATCATTGTTTCAGCTCTTGCCCCTTGTCCCAGAGACCCTAAAAGGATCTTCTCCTGCCAGAGGTGGTATCTTTTCAGGGACAAAGGATAGGCTTTGCTGCCCGCATCCCCTTCTCCCCAGTTCCTCCTCATCTATTTAAAATTCCTTTATGGATGACAAGTCCACCACTTGGGGGCAAGAGCCCGAAAGTGCAGTAAGTCACAAAAACCTTATTTACACCAAAGTGTGTAAGATTCTAGCATTTTCTGATTTCAATCAAATTAAAAAAAGTTTTAAAAAAGTAGAACCTAAATCTGTTAAAAAATCACAACAGAATGTAAACTCTAAGATAAGAGCATATACATGGGTGAGGGAAAGGCAGGAGGAAATGAACAAGCAAAAGAAACAAATTTAGAAATCTGGGGCCAAAAACAAGCCACCTTTTTTACTTTCAATACTCCACAAACATCGAATGTGGCAGAAATAAGACTCAAAGTATACTTGAACACTGGTTTTATATTAATACACTAATCCTGACAGTCTCTACCTGGAACAAGGGAAAATACATGATCTAGGAACTTATTCCTAAACCAATTTTGGTGACCACAAATCAAATGAGAAAAAAGTTATTTTATATACCTATGTATCAAGAACAACAGTGAATTTTCCCCTTAAATTCTCCATGGTCTACAATGGAGGAAACAGAGACAGCAACCCATCCCAGTATCTTGCCTGGGAAATCCCATGGACAGAGGAGCCTGGTGGGCTACAGTCCATGGGGTCGCAAAGAACTGGACATGACTTAGTGACTAAACAACAACTAAACAAAGGCGGTAAGGGAGAGAAGACACATCATGTAGGACCTTAAAGGTAGACCACAGTCTTGGTTTGCTCAATACAGTCCCAGTTTATGCCTGTTGCTCTGACATAGTTATTAATAGCACCACCTTTCATGTTCAAAAGCATCCTCATCTGGACCATAAACTTTATGATCACTCTATTGATGTCTATAAAAAGTTTTTTACTCTGAGATGGGGAACCATGGGAAAGTTGTGAGTAAAACTAAGTTTTAAAAGGATCATCCTGGGTATTTCATGAAGGAAAAACCATAGAGGGAGGGGCAAGGGTAGCAGCAGAGGTACCAGTTAGTCAACTACTGCAGCAACAGGAGCAAAGGATTAACACTTGATGGAATGGTTGAAAAGTGGTGGGATTCTGAAGCCAGAGATGACAGAATTTACTGATGTGGGACTGGAAGAAAGAGAGGAGCCAGGAATTAACTCCAAAATTCCTGGCCTAAGCATCCAGAGGAAGAATAGAGAGAGTACTTAGTGAGATAGGAAAGGGGTTTTTTTTGGGGGGCGGGGGGAGGATTGAATGGAATCAGGAGTTTGGTTCTGGACTTGGTCCGCTGAAATGTCCACTAGGTACTTAAATGAAAGTCTGCAGCTCAGTGGAGAGGTCTGTGCTGGAGAGATAAGTGTAGGAATCATCCTCATATAAAGTGTGTAAGACTAAACCTATGTACTTATCCTACAGCAATAAATATTTCTCTTTTCATAACTAAGTGCTAAAACAGAATAACACAAGAATTTCTACAAATGTCCTATGGAAAGACAAATTATACAAATTACACACCACAGATAGCAGCAGTTTTCAACATTTTCCCATAGCTATACATGGGATGGGTACATGAGATTTTTCTCGTGGCTACTCAAATTCTTATATGAGAGCCAACAAGAAACGGTGCAGAGAAGTATACTACCACCATAATCTAATTAGGACAGCTATTTAATTTCCTCATTACACAGGGGTAGCCTTCTTTCCATCCCCCTCAATAAAGTATATCAAAATTCTCAGAATGTTTTACAGGAATAAGTGGAACTTTTTTTAGTCATCTGCAGAAGAATATTTTAAGTCTCTAGCAACAAATTACTGTGACACTTCACAGCCTCATACCTACATACAAATGTACTTCAACTGAATAATACACTGGAGTCTACTAAAAGATAAAAATGAATCTAACTGAAAACTAGTCAGTCTTACTTTCTCTGAACCTAGATTTTAAAAATGTTAAACAGTAATTCAACTATATATACCCCTAAATTTCAGTTTCTTTTCTTCACATACCTGAAAATCATTACAGTGTATTCTGATCCTATTCTGAAGGGATTAACACTCTAATCATATCCCAAGGCATTTTACTGCTAACTTGGTGATTTATAAACTCCCCTCATACCCCATGAGACAATAACAACAGGCTAGTTACCAAAAAAATCTTTACTTACACTACATGTGTTAAGACTTCAAACAGTCTCAAACATTCCAGGAAAACAAACTTGGAATCCAACATTTTGCATTATTTTACACACATCTCCTGAGTTCAAACTTTGTCAGAAGCAATTACAACCTACATTTAAAATGTACCGTAAGAGGCTGTAACACAATTTGTCTTTGGGAATTTTTTTAAACGCCCGAATAATATATATTCCTAAACCCTAAACTAGGAGTCTGGGCTAAAAAGCTTCCAACCAACAAATCAGTAAGGTTCAGCTGGCAAATCGAGCAAAAATTCCAAAGATGGGCTTTTCAGGGAAAGTCAAACAACGTGCATAATTTACAAGTCTCGGTTGCTTCATCTCCAGGACCCCAAATGGAAAGCTCCTCCTCCACCTCCGCTGGGCCCCAAGAGTTCAGAAATTCTAGACTTAAGCAGCCCAGCGGAGAGGAGAAAGCAGCAGCCTCTTGTGGAGAAGGAGGTGCGAACCTCTCAGCCGGTTGGGCGGGAAGCGGGGGCTGGGGAACAGGCGTGGATTTCGCGGCACTTACAGGTCCGTCAGCACCATGAGCTCCGAGTAGGCCCGGTGCAGCAGAAATTCGATGAGGGTGCTCAGCCGGTAGCCGGGGCTAGCCGCGGCCGCAGCGGCCGCTGCCACGGCGGCTCCGGGAGGAGGAGGCGCCGGGGCTGACGCGGGGCCGCCGCTGCCGCTGCCTCCGGGCGGGACCAGCTGGTGGTTCTCCAGCTGCACTGGGGCCATGGCGGCACAGGGCCGGGCTTGGCGCAGCGGTACAAGATGTGGCCCTCGAACCTCCCTCCCGGGCGCTCAGTCACCGCGCCTAACTGGGCGCGGGCGGAGTCGCCGCCGCCGCCGCCTGCTACTGCCGAGCCGCCTCCGAACAGGAAGCCTTACGGCCGGCCGCAGAGGCCCGCCCCCATGTAGCGACAAGCCCGCCGGCTCCAGGGACTGGAGCGAGGGGCGGGGGGAGGGCGGGGAAGCGGGGCGGCAGCCGCAGAGAAGCAGCGCCACAGCAACCGTTCAGAGGCCGCTCGGCCAGGCAGCCGCAGCGTCCATATTGACGGCCCAAAGCGGAAGTCGTTAGGAAGAACGGAAGGGGAACCAAAGGGGGACTTCCGACAGCAGCCTGTGCCTTTTCTCCCTGCGGTCGGGCGCGGGGACGTTGAGGGGCGCGTGGGAGTGGGGCGGGGCTGGCGCGCGGGCGGGAAAAGCGGAAATGGGGGCTGCGCGCCGCCGGAAGTGAGTGTAAGGGCGGAGCCAGTGTTGTCATTGAGTACGTCAGCAGTTGCCCGGCCCTTGCCCTCGCCGCCCTTTGGAGTTTAAAAAGATCAGATTTGTGCTGAGGTGTCCGTCAGCATTCCCCTGGTGGGTGCAGCCCGGCTGGGGAGGACACCCTAATCCCAGATATTTGTGACCTGTGTTTCTGGACTCGAAAGGAAATTGTTACGGCTGAGCGCTTGTGACGTCTCAGATCTTTGCATCTCCCACAGTCTGCCCATGCGCCTTTCGTGGGATAGGAGACGTTTCCGTCATTTTTTTTTTTAACTGTGGGAAAAGATGCGAGAAAATATTATTGAGGGTAGAAGAAGGGCAACTGGCAGAATAACTTAACTTGAATGGAGTTGAATATATGCTGAGCTCATTAGCTACCTCCAAAACCTGGCAGTTCTACCGCAGAAACAGTCTTTACATCCTCTACCGCTGATTCTCCCACTTGTTTCTTGTCCCTGCTCTTGAAGTAGCCGCGCTGCCTTCCAAGGACTTTTCAGTTCGTTTTCTATGCCCTCCTGCCACATTTTCCCGCTCAAAATGCACGCTTAATATTTTGCTTTTTGATTTAAAGCCATGATTCTCAACCTTGCCTGCACGTTAGAATCTGGGGGGAGACGGAGGAATGGGTGGCTTTAAAAAATACTTAGGCTCCTCTCCACATAGTTTCGGCTTTAATTGGTCGGGGCTTCAGGATTTTTAAAAGCTTCCTAGGTGGTTTTTAATGTGCACTGTTTAAAAGCGTCATTTGCCGCCACCCTTTTCAAATATATTTTTGCAGAGTCTTATCTATGACTCTTAGAAGTAAGAGATGCACTTGCCATTTCCTAAGGTTAAAATACTCTCATTCTTGTCCACTTGTGTAATTCTTGGTCATTCTTGAAGACAATTCACCTGTTTTCTGAGGGTGTAATGTTAATCACTTGCTCCCTCTTTTGTGATCCTAAAGCACATTTACACAAACTACCATCCTGCTGCTGCTACTGCTGCTAAGTCACTTCAGTCGTGTCCGATTCTGTGCAACCCCAGAGACGGCAGCCCACCAGGCTCCCCCGTCCCTGGGATTCTCCAGGCAAGAACACTGGAGTGGGTTGCCATTTCCTTCTCCAATGCTTGAAAGTGAAAAGTGAAAGTGAAGTCGCTCAGTCCTATCTGACTCTTAGCGACCCCATGGACTGCAGCCTACCAGGCTCCTCCGTCCATAGGATTTTCCAGGCAAGAGTACTGGAGTGGGGTGCCATTGCCTTCTCGGAAGTACCATCCTAGTACTCATTAAAAGGCAGTAGGATCACTTACAGTCTCCACAGATACAGTTGCTGAAGGTAGATATTCTCCCTAAGATCCATCCCTATGCTGCTACCTTAGGAAACAAATTTTTTCTAAATTAGCTAGAATGGTATCATTTCTTTGGCAGTTGCTTTGTTTTGTTGAAGGTTCTTTTTCCTCTTTTGAAAACTGTTGACTTCAGCTAAAAAGCCCTGGTGGTCACATACACACAAAATGTACAAGATGGTCCTTAGTTCTCCAAAAAGTGAAAGTGTTAGTTGCTCAGTCCTATCTCACTCTTTGCAACCCCATGGACTGTAGCCTGCCAGGCTCCCCTGTCCATGGGATTCTCCAGGCCAGAATACTGCACCAGGTAGCCGGCTGTTCCCTTCTCCAGGGGATCTTCCCAACCCAGGGATGATACCCAGGTCTCCTCCATTGCAGGGGGATTCTTTACCATCTGAGCCATCAGGGAAGCCCTTAGTTCTCCAGCCAAGTGTCAAACCCAAGCCCCCTGCACTGGCAGCATAGAGTCTTAACCATTGGACCACCAGGGAAGTCTCCAAGATGGTCCTTAAGGTCTTTTCTAACACATTCTGATTGTGTGATGTTAATAGGATTTTGAAGTCAAGTGGGCCTTAGAAAGCATCACTACAAACAAAGCTAGTGGAGGTGATGGAATTCCAGTTGAGCTATTTCAAATCCTGAAAGATTATGCTGTGAAAGTGCTGCACTCAATATGCCAGCAAATTTGGAAAACTCAGCAGTGGCCACTAGAGTGACTGGAAAAGGTCAGTTTTCTTTCCAAACCCAAAGAAAGGCAATGCCAAAGAATGCTCAAACTACCACACAATTGCACTCATCTCACATGCTAGTAAAGTAATGCTCAAAATTCTCCAAGGCAGGCTTCAGCAATACGTGAACCATGAACTTCCAGATGTTCAAGCTGGTTTCAGAAAAGGCAGAGGAACCAGAGATCAAATTGCAGAGGAACCAGAGATCAAATTGCCAACATCCACTGGATCGTCGAAAAAGCAAGAGAGTTCCAGAAAAACATCCATTTCTGCTTTGTTGACTAGGCCAAAGCCTTTGACTGTGTGGATCACAATAAATTGTAGAAAATTCTTCAAGGGATGGGAATACCAGACCACCTGACCTGCCTCTTAAGAAATCTGTGTGCAGGTCAAGAAGCAACAGTTAGAACCGGACATGGAACAATGAACTAGTTCCAAATTGGGAAAGGAATACGCCAAGGCTATATATATGATGATTGCGGCCATGAAATTAAAAGACGCTTACTCCTTGGAAGGAAAGTTATGACCAACCTAGATAGCATATTCAAAAGCAGAGACATTACTTTGCCGACTAAGGACTGTCTAGTCAAGGCTATGGTTTTTCCAGTGGTCATGTATGGATGTGAGAGTTGGACTGTGAAGAAAGCTGAGCGCCGAAGAATTGATGCTTTTGAACTGTGGTATTAGAGAAGACTCTTGAGAGTCCCTTGGACTGCAAGGAGATCCAACCAGTCCATTCTAAAGGAGATCAGTCCTGGGTATTCATTGGAAGGACCGATGTTAAAGCTGAAGCTCCAATACTTTGGCCACCTTATGTGAAGAGTTGACTCATTGGAAAAGACTCTGATGCTGGGAGGGATTGGGGGCAGGAGGAGAAGGGGATGACAGAGGATGAGATGGTTGGATGGCATCACCGACTCGATGGACATGAGTTTGAGTGAACTCTGGGAGATGGTGATAGACAGGGAGGCCTGGCGTGCTGCAATTCATGGGGTTGCAAAGAGTCAGACACGACTGAGCGACTGAACTGAACTGAATAGGATTTTAACTCGGTCTTATTGTCTATATTAAACACAATTATACACCATGCCTCTTTGTATTCATCCTATTTGGCAGTAAGATTCTACCTAGAGAAATTACAACCAATTTGCAAATTAAAAAATTAATGGGTGGATGGGGATTGTTTCAAAAAAGAGAAATATTCACCCATATTCATCAGGTTAGATTTTAATGAAATTTCTGTATATCTTTAATAATTGAAAAGTTCTAACAGAAAATAGGGTGAAAATACAGGAAAATAACTGTATTTTGCTTAAATTGTTGGCGATCTGGGAGGTAATTTAATGAAAACTCCTGAAAGTGATAGCCCACCTCCCAACCTTATTAGTATAGTCACAGGCAAATATAGAAGAAATGAGTAAAGAGAAGAGACAATATTAGCATGTTTAGCTGAGATACTAAATAAATGGTTCATATCCAAATCACTTTTGGAAATAGTGTAATTTAGGAAAAGACTCATGCTGAGAGGGATTGTGGGCAGGAGGAAAAGGGGACGACAGAGGATGAGATGGCTGGATGGCACCACTGACTCGATGGACGTGAGTCTGAGTGAACTCCAGGAGTTGGTGATGGACAGGGAGGCCTGGCGTGCTGCAATTCATGGGGTTGCAGAGTCGGACACGACTGAGCAACTGAACTGAACTGAACTGATCATTTTAAAGCCCACAATACAATGTTTGGCATTGTATTAATACTATAAGTGCCTAATTCTTTCATTCCCAATTTTCAATTGTTTCTGTACTTGGTCATCAGCAGATTCTATCACACCTCAGATAAGACTATCTGAGAATTAGCAGATAAAATTCAGAACTAGCAGTATGATAGTTCCTTAGCTCTTAAGTCAACCTAAATGCTAGATCTTTCATGAAGTCAATCTGATTTTAATAAAAAGAATAAATTGATTGCAAAATACGGAGAAAAAAGAGAACATTTCCCTTTAAGCCCTTTTGATGGAAAATTGACAAATTGGTACATATACAGTTGACCCTTGAACAATGCAGTGGTTAGGGGCACAGGCCCTCCTTGCAGTCAAAAACCCATAATTTATATATATAGTATAATTTATAGTCAGCCTTCTTTAACCAGAATTTCTCTTTATCTGTGGTACCTTGATATTCAACTTACCTCAGATCATGTAGTAACATTTATTGGAAACAAATCTGCATATAATGCAGTTTAAACCTGTGTTATTCAAAGGTCAACTGTAGTTTCACTCTGAAACATACAGCTGCCCCTCAGGCACAAAACATTGGGAAAAGAATTGAAAAGTTTGTTTTTGTTTTTCTATGATATTATCATCAGTTCCTCCAAACATAGAGCAAAAGCAGTAGCTGCATTCATTTAAGAGCTGCTCCATTCTCTGGTGGCTCAGATGGTAAAGTATCTGTCTGCAATGCAGGAGACCCAGGTTCGATCCCTGGGTCGGGAAGATCCCCTGGAGAAGGGAATGGCAGCCCACTGCAGTATTCTTGCCTGGAAAATCCCATGGCCAGAGGAGCCTGGCGGGCTACAGTTCATGGGGTCACAAAGAGTCAGACACAACTGAGCGACTAACACTTTCACTTTCCATTCGTAGTGAAGTTGAGGAAAGGAACTCACAATACTGTGAGTATGGTCTGATCAATCCAGAAAAAAATGAGAACACTTTGATGGCTTTCCATATACATAGAAGAAAACCCAAACTTCTTAGTATGGCCTTTAAAGCTATTAACACAGTAGTCTTTGCCTGCTTCTCCACCTCTGCCTCCTGCCTGTCTTTTCTTCACTCACTTCACTGTAAGCGCCCTGGGTGGGTCTAGTACATGCCATTCCCTAAGGTGTTAGGGCTTTCCACTACTCCAGACACCTGAAACACTTGTTTCCCAGCTTTTCACGTGGCTGCCTTCTCCTCCTTCCAATATCAGCTTAAATGAGAAATCCTCAGAGAGATTTCCCCTGACTGTATGATGATACAAGGAAGTTCATTGTATCAAGGAAGTTTGTAGAAGTTCATTGCAACATTGTTTTTAGAAGCAAAAAAATATGAATAATCTTAACTGTCTCTCAGTAGGAGAATAGATAAGTAAATTACTATGTTTCTACATAACTCTTCAACTGAATAAATTAGACCTATAGTTACCAACATGGAGATACCTCAAAAACAATATGGAATGAAAAAAGCTATCTTTTTTATACTATTCCTATTTTTCTAAGCACACAAAATACTCCATAATTTAATATATTGTAGACAAAGTAAAAAATGTAAATGAGGATAATAGACACCACCTTCAGGATAGTAATTACATCTAGGGAGGGGTAGGGATGTGGTGATGCTTTATTGGTTATTAGCTATTAGTTATATCTAATGGGTTTCTTGGGCTTCCCAGGTAGCTCAGTGGTAAAGAATCCACCTGCCATGCAGGAGACCCAGGTTTGATCCCTGGGTCAGAAAGATTGTCTGGAGAAGGGAATGGCAACCAACTCCAGTATTCTTGCCTGGAGAATTCCATGGACAGAAGAGCCTGGCAGGCTACAGTTCATGGAGTTGTGAAGAGTCAGACATGACTGAGCAACTAACACACCCATACCAAATGGGTTTCTTGAAGACTGACCAAAAGGAAATGTGACAATATTAATATCTGTTGAATCTAGGGGTAGAGATATGATTGTTAATATATTCTATACTTTTCATTAGTTTTGAACTATTTCATAATTTTTAAAAGTTTAAAATGTTTCTATTAGTATTATTTACACAATCTGCCATAACAAACACCCCCCCACAAATCTCAGTGATTTAGCACAGTAAGAGCTTATTTCTTGTGCTCACAAAGTTCAGTAAAAATGTACCTGATGGAGAAGCTCTCCTCTAAGCAATTAACCCAGCAATACAGGCTCTTTTCATCTTCGTAAGACAGGCTGGGATCTGGGACCCTTTGGTGCAATGCTTGGACCTGGACATACCTCTCCTCAAACAACAAAATACAAAGAAACTACATGGGACTAAAAACAACTGTATGCATGCGCAGTTGGGACAAATTCTGGACCCCAGAGATACAAAGAGACCAAACAACAACAACAACCACCAATGACCACTTTTGAGGAGCCTGGAGCACAAACTGGGTGTCAGGAGCAAAAGCATAGGAACCTTGCACACCGCGTGAGAGATGGGCAGATCACCTAAGCCACCCCTCTGGCCAGCCCTGAACACACCCCTACCGTCACCCCATATAAGGAACAAGCTTGCCGCCACCACAGGTAGTGAGCAAGGATAACTAGTTTGTTCTCACTCCCCTCTGCTACAGTAGGAGCTCCAGTAAAGCCTTGCCTGAATTTCTTGTCTAGCCTCGGATCAATTTTTGTTCATTGGGAAAGGCCAAGAACCCTGGTCTGTAACATTGAGAAAATCGCTCTAACCCAGAGATTTTTTTTTTTCAATATCCACCCACATTCCTTTTGCCAGAATTAGTCACATGGCTTGTTTAAAGCCCAAGGAGCTGGGAAATACAAGTCTACCTGTGTGCCTAGGAAGAAAATGAAATGGTTTAGTGGATAAATAGCATTGATTTTACCGCAATATTAAGGTAGTCTTTTTTCTTAGAGCACAGGCAAGAGTCCCATAGCAGAAATGAAGTCGCTCTTATAATCAACAAGAGTCCAAAATGCAGTGCTTGGGTGCAACCTCAAAAAAGACAGAATGATCTCAGTTCATTTCCAAGGCAAGCCATTCAACATCACAGTAATCCAAGTCTATGCCCCTACCACCAGTGCCAAAGAAGCTGAAGTTGATCAGTGCTATGAAGACCTAGAAGACCTCCTAGAACTAACACCAAAAAGAGATATTCTGTTCATCACTGAGGATAGGAATGCAAAAGTAGGAAGTCATGAGATACCAGGAGTAACACGCAACTTTGGCCTTGGAGAACAAATTGAAGCAGGACAAAGGCTAACTGAATTCTGCCAAGAGAATGCATTGGTCATAGCAAATACCCTTTTTCAACAGCACAAGAGATGACTTTAGCCACCAGGGAAGTAACCTGACTTTACACATGGACATCACCAAATGGCCAATACCAAAATCAAATTCATTATAGTCTTTGTAGCTGAAGATGGAGAAACTGTATACAGTAGCAAAAACAAGACCTGGAGCTGATGGTGGCTCAGATCATCAGCATCTCATAGCAAAATTCAGGCTTAAACTAAAGAAAGTGGGGAAAACCACTAGGCCAGACAGGTACAACTTCAATTAGATCCCCTATGAATGTGTAGTGGAGGTAATGAATAGATTCAAGGGATTAGATCTGGTAGACAGACTGACTGCCTAAAGAACCATGGACAGAGGTCTGTAATATTGTACAGGAGGCAGCGAACAGAACCCTCCCAAAGAAAAAGAAAAGCAAGAAGGCAAAGTGGCTATCCAAGGAGGCCTTGCAGATAGCTAAAGAAAGAAGAGAAGCAAAAAGCAAGGGAGAAAGGGGAAGGTATATCAAACTAAATGAAGATTTCCAAAGAACAGCACGGAGAGACAAGAAGGCCTTCTTCAATAAACAGTGTATAAAACTAGAAGAAAACAATAGAAGGGGAAAGACTAGAGATCTCTTCAGGAAAATTGGAGATATCAAGGGAACATTTTGCCCAAAGATGGACACAATAAAGGACATAAATGGTAGAGACCTAGTAGACACTGAAGAGATTAAGAAGAGATGGAAAGAATACACAGAACTGTATAAAAAAGATCCAAATGAACTGGACTACTACAATGGTGTGGTCAGCCACCCAGAGCCAAACACTCTGGAAAGCAAAGTCAGGTGGGCCTTAGGAAGCACTGCTGTTAATAAAGCTAGTGGATGTAACAGAATTCCAGCAGAACTGTTCAAAATCCTAAAAGATGATGCCATCAAGGTGTTACATTCATTATGTCAGCAAGTCTGGAAGACCCAGCAGTGACCACAGGACTGGAAAAGGTCAGTCCTCATCCCAATTCCCAGGAAGGATAGTACCAAAGAATGTGCTAACCATCCGACAATTGCACTCATCTCCCATGTTAGTGGTG
Organism: Capra hircus; assembly: GCF_001704415.2. Taxonomy (NCBI): domain Eukaryota; kingdom Metazoa; phylum Chordata; class Mammalia; order Artiodactyla; family Bovidae; genus Capra; species Capra hircus. The sequence continues at coordinate 13,735 of NW_017215380.1, forward strand.
TTAGTTGCTCAGTCATGTGCAACTCTCTGCAACCCCACAGACTATAGCCCACCAGGATCCTCTATTCATGGAGTTCTCCAGGCAAGAATACTGGAGTGGGTTGCCATTTCCTTCTCCAGGGGCCCATGCTAGTAAGGTCATGCTTAAAATCTTGCATGCTAGGCTGCAGCATTATGCAAACAAAGAACTTCCAGATGTCCATCAAATTGCCAACATTTGCTGGATCACAGAGAAAGCTAGAGAATTCCAGAGAAACATCTATTTCTGTTTCATTGACTACGCCAAAGCCTTTAACTGTATGGATCCTAATAAACTATGGAAAGCTCTTAAAGAGGCGGGAATACCAGACTATCTTGCCTGTCTCCTGAGAAACCTGTATGCAGGTCAAGAAGCAACAGTCAGAACCCTGTCAAGACAACTGATTAGTTCAAGATTGAGAAAGGAGTACAACAGGGCTGACTGCTGTCACCCTGTTTGTTTAATCTATATGCTGAGTACATCATAAGAAATGTGGGGCTGGATGAGTTACAAGCTGGAATCAAGATAGGCAGGAGAAACATCAACAACCTCAGATATGTGTATGATACCACTCTAATGGCAGAAAGTGAAGAGGAAATAAAGAGCCTCTTGATGAGGGCGAAGAAGGAGAGTGAAAGAGCCAGCTTAAGACTAAATATTAAGAAAACTAAGATCTAGGCATCTAGCCCCATTACTTCATGGCAAATAGAAGGGGAAAAGGTGGAAGTAGTGCCAGATTTCCTCTTCTTGGGCTCTAAAATCACTGTGGATGGTGACTGCCGTCATGAAATCAGAAGATGTTTGTTTCTTGGCAGGAAAGCCATGACAGACATAGACAGGGTGTTGAAAAGCAGAGACATAACTCTGCTGACAAAGGTCCATATAGTCAAGGTAATGGTCTTCCCAGTGGTCACATATGTTTGTGAAAGCTGGACCACAAAGAAGGTGGAGCCATGAAGAACTGATGCCTTTGAACTGTGGTGTTGGAAAAGACTCCTGAGAGTCTCTTGGACAGCAAGGAGATCAAACCAGTCAGTCTTAAGGGAAATCAACTGAATATTTATTGGAAGGACTGATGCTGATGCTGAAATCCCAGTATTTTGGTCATCTGATGTGAACAGCTGACTCATTGCAAAAGTCCCTGATGCTGGGAAAGATTGAGGGCAGAAGGAGAAGAGGGCATCAGAGGATGAGATGACTGGATGGCATCACCATAACAATGGACACGAATCTGGACAAACTTTGGGAGATGGTGAGGGCCAGAGAGGCCTGGTATGCTGTGGTCCATGGGGTTGCAAAGAGTCGGACATGACTGGGTGACTAAACAACAACATAGCCTCTGACATCAGACCACTTAGATTAAAATTCTAGCTTAACTTCTTATGATCTGAATGCTTTCCAGGAAGTTACTTCATTTCTCTGGGTTTCTCAGTTTCCTCATCCTCAGAGGATGATTATGAAGAATAAATGATGTTTATTCTTCTTAAAAAAATAAGTATTGAAGTATAATTGATTCACAATGTTGTGTTTAATTGCTGGTGTACAGCAAAGTGATTCAGTCATACATATATATATCTTGTTTCTCATATTCTTTTCCATTATGCCTTATCACAGATATTGAATATAGTCCCCTGTGCTATACAGTAGGACCTTGTTGTTTATCCATCCTATATGCACTAGTTTGCATCTGCTAATCCCAAACTCCCAGTCCATCCCTCCTGCCACTGTCTTGGCAACCATGAGTCTGTTTCCATTTCACAGAAACCATTTGTGGTTTTTAAAAATTTTATTGAAAAATGACATTTATTCTTAATAACATTTGCAAAGGGCTTAAAATAGTCATTTATCTATAAATATTAGCTATTACCATTATCATCACCTAGGGGCAATAATGCTTGTGTTTGATTTTTCACCTAAATAACCCATGAACTTTCCATCTTCTGCCCTCAACTGACTCTCCCTCTAATATTCCCAGCACCTAGCATGTCTGGTTTTCATGAGTGAATAGAACAGGCATATTCCTTCATCTATGCAATGTAATTTTACTTATATTATATTAACCTTTTAAGATTAAGATTGACTTACATATTAATATATTTACATGTGAAATTAAGTATCTAGGAGTTCTTTTTAAATAGTTCAGAAAAATAGTTGCAGGAGGTAGATGAAATAAGTTTGGCAGAATGTTGACAGTTATTAAAGCTGATGATGGATACATGGGAGTTCATTTTACTCTTTCTCTTGTTTTCAGTATGTGTAATAATATACACAATAAATTTGTTTAAAAAAAATTGAGAATGGGTAGTCAACTAAAGGCCTGGATCTTTTTTCTTCCCTAATGAACAACCTTTAATATATCTACTCAATTTTTTCAGATTTTAAGAACATTTTCTGTAACGTATAGAGTGTTTAAAACTAACTTTAAAAAGAAAGCTACAATAAACTTCAATGATAACTGCTTATAAAAGAGATGAAAATGTCCAATATTTTAACAACTTTGGCTTCAGGTCCTGAAATAAGAATGTTTCCAAGGAGCTCTCAAAACACACACACACAAATATATAACCTGAAATTTTTCTAGCTACGTTAAAATTCAATATCTTTATTTTTTACCTCATGTAGTTACCTTTTTAAAATGTTTGTGGTGGGAACATTTAACATACCCTTCTTAGCAACTTTCAAGTATAGAATACATGTTAACTGTAGTTTCCATGCTGCGTATTAGACCTCCAGAACTGGGAATTTCCCTGGCAGTCCACTGGTTAAGACTCCCTGCTCCCTGGTCAGAGAGTTGAGATTCCACATGCCACAAGATGTGGCAAAAAAAAAGCAAAGAAAAGACACCTAGATTCCCCAGAACTTCAGTTCAGTTCAGTTCAGTCGCTCAGTCATGTCCAACTCTTTGCGACCCCATGAATTGCAGCACGCCAGGCTGCCCTGTCTATCACCAACTCCCGGAGTCTACTCAAACTCATGCCCATCGAGTCAGTGATGCCATCCAGCCATCTCATCCTCTGTCATCCCCTTCTCCTCCTGCCCCCAATCCCTCCCAGCATCAGAGTCTTTTCCAATGAGTCAACTCTTTGCATGAGGTGGCCGAAGTACTGGAGTTTCAGCTTCAGCATCATTCCTTCCAAAGAACACCCAGGACTGATCTCCTTTAGAATGGACTGGTTGAATCTCCTTGCAGTCCAAGGGACTCTCAAGAGTCTTCTCCAACACCACACTTCAAAAGCATCAATTCTTCGGCGCTCAGCTTTCTTCACAGTCCAACTCTCACATCCATACATGACCACTGGAAAAACCATAGCCTTGACTAGACGGACCTTTGTTGGCAAAACAATGTCTCTGCTTTTGAATATGCTATCTAGGTTGGTCATAACTTTCCTTCCAAGGAGTAAGCGTCTCTTAATTTCATGGCTGCAGTCACCATCTGCAGTAATTTTGGAGCCCAGAAAAATAAAATCTGACACTGTTTCCCCATCTATTTCCCAAGAAGTGATGGGACCAGATGCCATGATCTTAGTTTTCTAAATGTTGAGCTTTAAGCCAACTTTTTCACTCTCCTCTCTCACTTTCATCAAGAGGCTTTTTACTCCATCTTAAAACTGGAAGTTTGTACCATTTGAGCAACATCTCTCTATTTCCCCAATTCCCAGCCCCTGGCAACCACCAAGCTACTCTTTGTTTCTATGAATCTGGCTTTTCTAGATTTTACATCTGAGATGGTATGGTACAGTTTTAAAAAGATGAGGGTGAAGGCAGTGACCTGCACAGTTAAAAAAAAAATCCATGTCTAACTTCACAATCACCCCTCTGTATATGCCGTTCTGCACCTGAGGATTCAACCAACTGTGGATTGTGTAATACATATCGTGTGTGTGTGTTAGTCACTCAGTCATGTCCGACTCTGCGACCCCATGGATTGTAGCTCTCCAGGCTCCTCTGTTCATGGACTTCTCCAGGCAAGAATACTGGAGTGGGTTGCCATTCCCTTCTCCATGGGATCTTCCGAACCAAGGGATCAAACCCAGGTTTCCTGCATTGCAGGCAGATTCTTTGCCAGCTGAGCCACTAGGGAAGCGGGGGGAAAAATTCATGTATAAATGGGCCTGGGCAGTTCAAACCCATGTTGCTCAAGGATTCCCTGTATTTGCCTTTCTTTGTCTGACTTATTTAACTTAGCATCTGCCTTCAAAGTTTTGTCCATGTTGTCACAAATGACAGGGTTTTCTTTTTTATAGCTAAATAATATGCATTTGTGTATGTGTGTGTATTCCACATTTTATTTGTCTGTTGACAGACACTTCAGAGGAAGAAATGGCAACCCATTCCAGTATTCTTGCCTGGAGAATTCCATGAACAGAAGAGGCTGGTGGGCTATAGTCTATGGAGTCAGAGTCATTAGACACAACTGAGCAACTGAGCAGAGGTTGCTTCCAGGTCTTGGCTCTTGAGAATAATACTGCAGTGAACACAGAGGGTGCAGATACCTCTTTGTAAAATTTAATATCTTTTATATAAATGATTTCTAGTGAGTGAACAAAGGAAAAAGAAAAAGAAGGGTATTATTAGAAATAGAAGCAGAAAGGAACCCATTTAGAATGCAATTATATTCTTCATGAAGAGAGGAAAGTCTCCCCTGGCCTTGTTCTTCCTTTGTAATTAATAGGAAGAACCCCCAACCTGTGGATTGCAAGGAGTAAGCCTGGCATTCATAGGTACTGGAAGTAGATTACGTGATCAGAATAAGCCTCAGCACAGCAACAGCAGAGACATCAGCATGGGAGCTCTGGTTCTCATGCCCCCAAGTCCCAGGGAGTGATTCAATGGGCTTGGATGGACATTCTGTGAGCAGTGAGTTGCATCACAGCTGAGGAACCCAAGGCCAAGGGCTAAATGCCCAAATTGCTATCAGCCAGATTGGAACAAGGTTACACTGGTGTCCATATGAGGGAGGAGCTGAGGTGTCCGACACACCCCAGGGGTCCAGCTTTCCCGAGGGTGTCGGGCAGAACTGAATAGTCCTGCTATTGTGCAGCTGTCCTGCACAGCAGTAAAGTTTTGATCCCACATTAGTTTTTTTCTTTCCTTTTCCTAGGACTCAGATGGGATGACAAAGCCAGCAGCAGGGTTATTGCCAATTGCAGCCATTGCTTAACTCAGGAGGACCATGTCATTATTTTGTAATGCTGCAGCACTGGGTCTAGAGAATGGAGGAAGCGTTAAATATTTCCACCCACCCCGCAACTTCCTAGGGAACGGAGATATTCTTTCTTCAGGTACCAGGGTTATTGTCCTCTTTCCATGGGCACATTGTTCGTTTGTTCTAGGTCAGTAGCCACTATTTCTTCCTGGGGGCCAAAGACTTCTCTCTGAATCATCTAGGAGTGAAAGTGAAGTCGCTCAGTCATGTCCAACTCTTTGCGAGCCATGGACTGTAGTCCACCAAGCTCCTCTGTCCATGGGATTCTCCAGGCAAGAATACTGGAGTGGGTTGCCATTTTCCTTCCTCATCTAGGAGAGGGAACTACAATGGCCCCTAGAGGGAGCTAAAATAGCCCACTCTATTCACCAGTGGAACTAAGCTAGCTTCTCCCTTGATTCCATCATTTTCATTAAATCAGACAAGACTGCTGTGCCTTTCCCTTCCATAGTTTTGTCCTAGATCGCAGTTTGCGCCTGGTTTGGGGTGCTCATCTTTATCCGGGGCATTTTGGGTCTCAGCGTCATCACAGTCTACCACAGAGGGCCCCCAAGTAGTAAAACAAAGATGGTGGAGTCTTTCTTCCACTTGAGGCAGGAGGCAGATCGAAGTATCTTCTCAGCCATTTTCTGCAGTGGGAGGCTCATCATGGGAGCTGTCATTCTGTCCACTGTCCATTGTCAGTCTGGAGCACCTACAGCACTCAGGCTTTGAATAGGTTCTTCCATGGTATTCCGCGGTATTTTTTTTTTTTTTAAATCAGGGAAGTCTTTCCAGGTTGGCCATACTGTAGTCATTGGAACAGAGATTCAAAGTAGCAAGCCTTGTTGAGGGAATGATTCTGTCCCAACTGAATGGTCTACGTGGCAGCCTGAAGCATGGGACACAGCCTGGCTACTGCCATTCATTCTCACTCTCTTGTCACACAGACACACCAGCCCTGTCTTTTAACAGCTCCCCAGGCCATCAGCCAAAGCCATCTCAGGTCCCTCAGCATAATGGGTCAATAAAAACTGAATTTTTCAGGCTATGGGTTTATCCCTGTTGGTCTTAAGTGGATTCGGCTAGGACAATTTGGAGTTTCTATCAAGGTATGGCTGAGATACTGATTTATTTATTTGGCTGTGTCAAGTCTTAATTGTGGCACGTGGCATCTTCATTGTGACATGCGGGACCTTTTCATTTTCACTGGGGCTCTCAGGCTTCCCTAGTTGTGGTGTGCAGGCTGGTGTGCAGTTGTCCTGCAGCAGATGGGATCTTAGTTCTGCAACCAGGAATCGAATCCTTGTCCCCTTGCACTGGAAGGCGGACTCTCAACCACTGGACCACCAGGGAAGTCCTGAACCAGGAACTTTGACTCAGTAATCACGTGGACATCTGCAGCCCCTTGCCTCTCATCTACTTGAGGCATCTCTGTCCCTGATTACATGGGTTTTGCCCTGAATATGGACTCTGATGGTTTCTTTGTCCCTGTGGTATCAGAAGTGTTATTCACCTCCTGAAATTTTAGAGGTCTGATTAGACGTTGGTGTCCTCTGGTGGAATCTAGCTTTTAACACCAACTTCTATTGTCTGTGTATCCACCATCTTGTCTGTTTCTTGTCTGAGAACTTATGAGAAATTGACTTTGGAAGAGATCTTTGTAAATATTCTGCCTTCCAGGAGACTGCTGATTCTTTCCATCAGCAGTCGAGATGACTTAACCTTAGAGTTAAGGGCCCAAGTCATTTGTCAGAGATATTTTTATGTTTGACCAAGTGTCAGCCAGATTCTCGTGGGTTTGTTGGCTAATAAACTTATACTAATTACTGGCATAGCTTCATTAAGAACAATTTGGAATTGTCATGCCTACTTTGGGCAACTTTGACATGGATAAGATTGTTCATTTGAGAGGAGCTTTAAAATAAAGAGAGACCAAAAAAAAAAGAAAAGAAAAGAAAAGAAAACTCATGAGGAGACTGACTTGTCTAAAAGACAGAGACCATGTTATTTTTTTCCATACAAGTGTTAATAAGTACTAGCTTTTTAATAGTATGATGATAAAATTATCGAGGCCCCAGTAACATGCTAGAAAGGATGTGGAGAAAAGGGAACTCTCCTACATTCTTGGAATGTAAATTGGTGCAGCCACTATGAAGAACAGTATGGATGCTCCTTAAAAAACTGAGAATAGAGTTGACATATGATCCAGCAATCTCACTCCTGGGCATATATCCAGACAAAACTATGATTTGAAATGATACATGCATCCCAATGTACAGAGACGCACTATTTACAATAGCCAAGATATGGAAACAACCTAAATGCCCAAAGACAGATGAGTGGATAAAGATGTGGCGCACGCACACACACACACACACACACACACACACACACACGAATATTACTCAGCCATAAAAAAGAATGAAATAATGCCATTTGTAGCAACATAGATGGACCTAAAGATGATCAAACTAAGTGAAGTCAGAAAGAGAAAGACAAATATCATATGATGTCATTGTATGTGGAATCTAAAATATGACACAAATGAACATATCTGTGAAAATTGAAACAGGCTCAGATATAAGAACAGACTTGTGGGTCCTGAGAGGTAGGGAGGTTGGGGGAGGGAAGGATATGAATTTGAGGTTAGCTATTATATATAGAATGGATAAACAACAATCTCCTCCTGTATAGAAAAGGGAACTATATTCAATATCCTGTAATAAACCACAATGGAAAAAGAATATATATATAACTGAATATATATATATATATTTGTATAACTGAATCCCATTGCTGTACAGTAGAAATGAATACATTGTAAATCAACTATATGTCAAAAAAATTAAAGAAGACTATCAAGACCCCAAGCTATAGCTTAAAGCACCTCTAATACACACGCGTGGTTGTGTGTATATGTGTGCATGTGTGCATCCTAAGTTGCTTCAGTCGTGTCTGACTCTGTGCAACCCCGTGGACTACAGCCCGCCAGGCTCCTCTGTCAGTGGGATTCTCCAGGCCAGAATACTAGAACGGGTTGCCATGCCCTCCTCCAGGGGATCTTCCCGACTCAGGGATCGAACCCACATCTCTTATGTCTACTTGCCTTGACAGGTGGGTTCCTTACCACTAGCGCCACCTGGGAAGCCCATGTGTGTATGACCATGTGTTAAAATGTGTGCTTAGCGGGGAGGATCCAGAGAGATGATATGGGGTGGGAGGTGGGAAGGGGGTTCAGGATTGGGAACTCATGTACACCCGTGGCGGATTCATGTCAATGTATGGCAAAACCAATACAGTATTGTAAAGCAAAATAAAATTTAAATTTAAATTTAAAAAAATGTGTGCTTAGCTTTTACAATGATAATTTTATTCTAAAACTGGTTCCTTCTCTTTTTATTTTTTCTCTTTACACTTTACAGTTTTCTCTTCTCTCTTCCCAATTTACCCTTATTCTTTTATATTAAAAAGTAAGTTAACAGAAGGTTCCAGTTCTGTGGCTGATATATAAGCTTATTTTGCACCTTAAAACTTATCAATATAATATAAAAAGTATATTCAGGGAAAATTAGGTTGTTCTTGGCTTCAAAAGTTGGCTATGTAAAATAGATAATAAAAAATGATTAAGGCTATACTCAGTATAGGGGATTCCCTGGTAGTCCAGTGGTTAGGACTCTGCACTTTCACTGCTGAGGGCACAGATTCAATCCCTGGTCAGGGAACTAAGATCCTGCAAGCCATGCAGTGTGGCCAAAAAAAAAAAAAAAGCTATACAGAGTATAATAATTACCTAAAATCAAATATGTGTACAAGAAAATGTTTTTTCTGATGATGGATTTGTCCATTACTTAAGGAAATCATTAGTTTGTTAAAATAGTAATTTCAATGCCATATGTATTTTATTTAATATACGAATACTAATTATATCTTAAAATTAAAGTCATTAATTTTATTATCTATTTATATTGCTAGATATTTATATCTAAACACATTCATATAAAAGTACATTATGGAATGATGTCACTGAAATTTAGGGAGTAGGGAGCTCCAGGACTGTGTCCCCCCATAGAAGCAACCAATGAGCTGGCAAGAACAATCATTATCAACTTTTGCACAACTCTAGAATTTGGTCAAAAACACAACAACCAAAGAAAGACCTGGTGAAGACAAAATCTGCTATATTGAAGAAAGAAAGCACAGTGGCATTTTAAACTGCCCACTTACAATCCCCCCTATCCCAGACTGGCAGCAGCCACAAGGACAGCAATCCACACCCCTGGCATATATTGCCAGTGCCTCAGGGAGCAATACGGAGTTGATTCTCAAATACTTGTGGTTGTGGGTTTAGACTTGCCTGGCAGCTCCCTAAAGGACCTGCACAAGACTTACCTTTGTTTTGCTCAACTGGGAGCATTCCCACGCCTGGAGCAGCTTCCCAAACAGCTTTCACCAAAAGCATTTCAGGGCCCAAGTATTGGCAGTAGCAGCCCGGGACAAGAAATAGACTGTAAAGCCTGGGAAGGAAGAGATTGGGAAAGGAGGTACATGAGAAAATAAGGACTTTTAAAAGCTCCTTCATATACTTGGGAATCAAGGAGGCCACATGGACGCCCAGGGATAGATGCATGCTAAAAAAAAAAAAAAAGAAGAAAAACCCCAAACCCTGAAAAGATCCTTAACTCTCACCTCTGGCTTGCCTTTAGGCTCTGTGCAAGCAGGATGTGAAGGCTAAGCAGAGTTGCAAAGGGCTTGGCTAAGCATTGAAGGGGTACCCTGACACTGAGCCAATTTGCAAAGACTAGGAGAAAGGGGATTTTTTTTTTCCTTCTCTCTTCCTCCTCCTTCTTCTCCTCTTTTTCTCCTCTCTAGGTCCTTAAGGAATCTGTCAAAACATTATCTGACCACAAAGCTAACACAGCAGACGTAGGTGGCCACGTATGACAACACAGAATTTACAAAAATAGTTTAGAAAAGCAAGCAAACAACTAAAATAGATCAATGGAATAGAGTTGAGAGTTCAGAAATGAATTTGTATATGTAATGCATGTTCGCGAGTAACTTATAGAGGTTTTTTAGTACA